>NC_080690.1:68012925-68123849 GCF_030445035.2 Dasypus novemcinctus | reverse complement strand
CGCCAGGAGCAGCGCGGGGGTGCAGGGCCGGCAGGGGGCGCGGCGGGCAGCGGGGCCAGGAGCAGCGCGGGGGCGTGCAGGGCCGGCGGGGGCGCGGCGGGGAGCGCCAGGAGCAGCGCGGGGGCGTGCAGGGCCGGCGGGGGCGCGGCGGGGAGCGCCAGGAGCAGCGCGGGGGCGTGCAGGGCCCCGGCAGGGGTGCGGTGGGCAGCGCCAGGAGCAGCGCGGGGGCGTGCAGGGCCGGCGGGGGCGCGGCGGGCAGCGCCAGGAGCAGCGCGGGGGGCGTGCAGGGCCGGCAGGGGCGCGGCGGGGAGCGCCAGGAGCAGCGCGGGGGGCGTGCAGGGCCGGCAGGGGTGCGGTGGGCAGCGCCAGGAGCAGCGCGGGGGCGTGCAGGGCCGGCAGGGGCGCGGCGGGGAGCGCGGCCAGGAGCAGCGCGGGGGTGCAGGGCCGGCAGGGGCGCGGCGGGCAGCGGCAGGAGCAGCGCGGGGGCGTGCAGGGCCGGCAGGGGGCGCGGCGGGCAGCGCCAGGAGCAGCGCGGGGGGCGTGCAGGGCCGGCAGGGGCGCGGCGGGCAGCGCGGCCAGGAGCAGCGCGGGGGCGTGCAGGGCCGGCAGGGGCGCGGCGGGCAGCGCCAGGAGCAGCGCGGGGGGTGCAGGGCCGGCGGGGGCGCGGTGGGCAGCGCCAGGAGCAGCGCGGGGGCGTGCAGGGCCGGCGGGGGCGCGGCGGGCAGCGCCAGGAGCAGCGCGGGGGCGTGCAGGGCCGGCGGGGGCGCGGCGGGCAGCGCCAGGAGCAGCGCGGGGGGCGTGCAGGGCCGGCGGGGGCGCGGCGGGCAGCGCGGCCAGGAGCAGCGCGGGGGCGTGCAGGGCCGGCGGGGGCGCGGCGGGGAGCGCCAGGAGCAGCGCGGGGGCGTGCAGGGCCGGCGGGGGCGCGGCGGGGAGCGCCAGGAGCAGCGCGGGGGCGTGCAGGGCCGGCAGGGGGTGCGGTGGGCAGCGCCAGGAGCAGCGCGGGGGTGCAGGGCCGGCAGGGGCGCGGCGGGCAGCGGCAGGAGCAGCGCGGGGGGTGCAGGGCCGGCAGGGGCGCGGCGGGCAGCGGCAGGAGCAGCGCGGGGGCGTGCAGGGCCGGCAGGGGCGCGGCGGGCAGCGCCAGGAGCAGCGCGGGGGTGCAGGGCCGGCAGGGGCGCGGCGGGCAGCGGCAGGAGCAGCGCGGGGGCGTGCAGGGCCGGCAGGGGTGCGGTGGGCAGCGCCAGGAGCAGCGCGGGGGGCGTGCAGGGCCGGCAGGGGCGCGGCGGGCAGCGGGGCCAGGAGCAGCGCGGGGGCGTGCAGGGCCGGCAGGGGCGCGGCGGGCAGCGGGGCCAGGAGCAGCGCGGGCGTGCAGGGCCGGCAGGGGCGCGGCGGGCAGCGCCAGGAGCAGCGCGGGGGCGTGCAGGGCCGGCGGGGGGCGCGGCGGGCAGCGCCAGGAGCAGCGCGGGGGTGCAGGGCCGGCAGGGGCGCGGCGGGCAGCGCGGCCAGGAGCAGCGCGGGGGCGTGCAGGGCCGGCAGGGGCGCGGGCGGGCAGCGCCAGGAGCAGCGCGGGGGCGTGCAGGGCCGGCAGGGGCGCGGCGGGCAGCGCCAGGAGCAGCGCGGGGGCGTGCAGGGCCGGCAGGGGCGCGGCGGGCAGCGCCAGGAGCAGCGCGGGGGGCGTGCAGGGCCGGCAGGGGCGCGGCGGGCAGCGCCAGGAGCAGCGCGGGGGCGTGCAGGGCCGGCGGGGGCGCGGCGGGCAGCGCCAGGAGCAGCGCGGGGGCGCAGGGCCGGCGGGGGCGCGGCGGGCAGCGCCAGGAGCAGCGCGGGGGCGTGCAGGGCCGGCGGGGCGCGGCGGGGAGCGCCAGGAGCAGCGCGGGGGCGCAGGGCCGGCGGGGGGCGCGGCGGGCAGCGCCAGGAGCAGCGCGGGGGCGTGCAGGGCCGGCAGGGGCGCGGCGGGCAGCGCCAGGAGCAGCGCGGGGGGCGTGCAGGGCCGGCAGGGGGCGCGGCGGGCAGCGCCAGGAGCAGCGCGGGGGGCGTGCAGGGCCGGCGGGGGCGCGGCGGGCAGCGCCAGGAGCAGCGCGGGGGGCGTGCAGGGCCGGCAGGGGCGCGGCGGGGAGCGCCAGGAGCAGCGCGGGGGCGTGCAGGGCCGGCAGGGGTGCGGCGGGCAGCGCCAGGAGCAGCGCGGGGGGCGTGCAGGGCCGGCAGGGGCGCGGCGGGGAGCGCCAGGAGCAGCGCGGGGGTGCAGGGCCGGCAGGGGCGCGCGGCGGGGCAGCGCCAGGAGCAGCGCGGGGGGCGTGCAGGACCGGCAGGGGCGCGGCGGGGAGCGCGGCCAGGAGCAGCGCGGGGGCGTGCAGGGCCGGCAGGGGCGCGGCGGGCAGCGCCAGGAGCAGCGCGGGGGGCGTGCAGGACCGGCAGGGGCGCGGCGGGGGAGCGCGGCCAGGAGCAGCGCGGGGGCGTGCAGGGCCGGCAGGGGTGCGGTGGGCAGCGCCAGGAGCAGCGCGGGGGGCGTGCAGGGCGGCAGGGGCGCGGCGGGGAGCGCGGCCAGGAGCAGCGCGGGGGGCGTGCAGGGCCGGCAGGGGTGCGGTGGGCAGCGCCAGGAGCAGCGCGGGGGCGTGCAGGGCCGGCAGGGGTTGCGGTGGGCAGCGCCAGGAGCAGCGCGGGGGCGTGCAGGGCCGGCAGGGGCGCGGCGGGGAGCGCCAGGAGCAGCGCGGGGGCGTGCAGGGCCGGCAGGGGCGCGGTGGGCAGCGCCAGGAGCAGCGCGGGGGCGTGCAGGGCCGGCAGGGGCGCGGCGGGGAGCGCCAGGAGCAGCGCGGGGGCGTGCAGGGCCGGCAGGGGCGCGGTGGGCAGCGCCAGGAGCAGCGCGGGGGCGTGCAGGGCCGGCAGGGGCGCGGTGGGCAGCGCCAGGAGCAGCGCGGGGGGCGTGCAGGGCCGGCGGGGGCGCGGTGGGCAGCGCCAGGAGCAGCGCGGGGGCGTGCAGGGCCGGCAGGGGCGCGGCGGGGAGCGCGGCCAGGAGCAGCGCGGGGGCGTGCAGGACCGGCAGGGGCGCGGCGGGGAGCGCGGCCAGGAGCAGCGGGGGGGCGTGCAGGGCCGGCAGGGGTGCGGTGGGCAGCGCCAGGAGCAGCGCGGGGGCGTGCAGGGCCGGCAGGGGCGCGGCGGGGAGCGCGGCCAGGAGCAGCGCGGGGGCGTGCAGGACCGGCAGGGGCGCGGCGGGGAGCGCGGCCAGGAGCAGCGCGGGGGCGTGCAGGGCCGGCAGGGGTGCGGTGGGCAGCGCCAGGAGCAGCGCGGGGGCGTGCAGGGCCGGCAGGGGCGCGGCGGGCAGCGCCAGGAGCAGCGCGGGGGGCGTGCAGGACCGGCAGGGGCGCGGCGGGGAGCGCCAGGAGCAGCGCGGGGGCGTGCAGGGCCGGCAGGGGCGCGGCGGGCAGCGCCAGGAGCAGCGCGGGGGCGTGCAGGGCCGGCAGGGGCGCGGCGGGGAGCGCGGCCAGGAGCAGCGCGGGGGGCGTGCAGGGCCGGCAGGGGTGCGGTGGGCAGCGCCAGGAGCAGCGCGGGGGCGTGCAGGGCCGGCAGGGGCGCGGTGGGCAGCGCCAGGAGCAGCGCGGGGGTGCAGGGCCGGCAGGGGCGCGGCGGGGGAGCGCCAGGAGCAGCGCGGGGGCGTGCAGGCCCGGGGCGGCGGGCAGCGCGGCCAGGAGCAGCGCGGGGGTGCAGGGCCGGCAGGGGCGCGGCGGGCAGCGCCAGGAGCAGCGCGGGGGCGTGCAGGGCCCCGGCAGGGGTGCGGTGGGCAGCGCGGCCAGGAGCAGCGCGGGGGGCGTGCAGGGCCGGCAGGGGTGCGGTGGGCAGCGCCAGGAGCAGCGCGGGGGCGTGCAGGGCCGGCAGGGGTGCGGTGGGCAGCGCCAGGAGCAGCGCGGGGGCGTGCAGGGCCGGCAGGGGTGCGGTGGGCAGCGCCAGGAGCAGCGCGGGGGCGTGCAGGGCCGGCAGGGGCGCGGCGGGGAGCGCGGCCAGGAGCAGCGCGGGGGCGTGCAGGGCCGGCAGGGGTGCGGTGGGCAGCGCCAGGAGCAGCGCGGGGGCGTGCAGGGCCGGCAGGGGCGCGGCGGGCAGCGCCAGGAGCAGCGCGGGGGGCGTGCAGGGCCGGCAGGGGCGCGGTGGGCAGCGCCAGGAGCAGCGCGGGGGGCGTGCAGGGCCGGCAGGGGCGCGGCGGGGAGCGCGGCCAGGAGCAGCGCGGGGGCGTGCAGGGCCGGCAGGGGCGCGGTGGGCAGCGCCAGGAGCAGCGCGGGGGCGTGCAGGGCCGGCAGGGGCGCGGCGGGCAGCGCCAGTTGCAGCGCGGGGGCGTGCAGGGCCGGCAGGGGCGCGGCGGGCAGCGCCAGTTGCAGCGCGGGGGGCGTGCAGGGCCGGCAGGGGCGCGGCGGGCAGCGCCAGGAGCAGCGCGGGGGCGTGCAGGGCCGGCAGGGGCGCGGCGGGCAGCGCCAGGAGCAGCGCGGGGGCGTGCAGGGCCGGCGGGGGGCGCGGCGGGGAGCGCCAGGAGCAGCGCGGGGGCGTGCAGGGCCGGCAGGGGGCGCGGCGGGCAGCGCCAGGAGCAGCGCGGGGGTGCAGGGCCGGCGGGGGGCGCGGCGGGCAGCGCCAGGAGCAGCGCGGGGGCGTGCAGGGCCGGCAGGGGCGCGGCGGGGAGCGCCAGGAGCAGCGCGGGGGGCGTGCAGGGCCGGCAGGGGCGCGGCGGGCAGCGCCAGGAGCAGCGCGGGGGTGCAGGGCCGGCAGGGGCGCGGCGGGCAGCGGGGCCAGGAGCAGCGCGGGGGCGTGCAGGGCCGGCGGGGGCGCGGCGGGGAGCGCCAGGAGCAGCGCGGGGGCGTGCAGGGCCGGCGGGGGGCGCGGCGGGGAGCGCCAGGAGCAGCGCGCGGGGGCGTGCAGGGCCGGCAGGGGCGCGGCGGGCAGCGCGGCCAGGAGCAGCGCGGGGGCGTGCAGGGCCGGCGGGGGCGCGGCGGGGAGCGCCAGGAGCAGCGCGGGGGCGTGCAGGGCCGGCAGGGGTGCGGTGGGCAGCGCCAGGAGCAGCGCGGGGGCGTGCAGGGCCCCGGCAGGGGTGCGGTGGGCAGCGCCAGGAGCAGCGCGGGGGCGTGCAGGGCCGGCGGGGGCGCGGCGGGGAGCGCCAGGAGCAGCGCGGGGGGCGTGCAGGGCCGGCAGGGGTGCGGTGGGCAGCGCCAGGAGCAGCGCGGGGGCGTGCAGGGCCGGCAGGGGCGCGGCGGGGAGCGCGGCCAGGAGCAGCGCGGGGGTGCAGGGCCGGCAGGGGGCGCGGCGGGCAGCGGCAGGAGCAGCGCGGGGGCGTGCAGGGCCGGCAGGGGCGCGGCGGGCAGCGCCAGGAGCAGCGCGGGGGCGTGCAGGGCCGGCAGGGGCGCGGCGGGCAGCGCGGCCAGGAGCAGCGCGGGGGCGTGCAGGGCCGGCAGGGGCGCGGCGGGCAGCGCCAGGAGCAGCGCGGGGGGTGCAGGGCCGGCGGGGGGCGCGGTGGGCAGCGCCAGGAGCAGCGCGGGGGCGTGCAGGGCCGGCGGGGGGCGCGGCGGGCAGCGCCAGGAGCAGCGCGGGGGCGTGCAGGGCCGGCGGGGGGCGCGGCGGGCAGCGCCAGGAGCAGCGCGGGGGCGTGCAGGGCCGGCGGGGGCGCGGCGGGCAGCGCGGCCAGGAGCAGCGCGGGGGCGTGCAGGGCCGGCGGGGGCGCGGCGGGGAGCGCCAGGAGCAGCGCGGGGGCGTGCAGGGCCGGCAGGGGTGCGGTGGGCAGCGCCAGGAGCAGCGCGGGGGCGTGCAGGGCCGGCAGGGGCGCGGCGGGCAGCGGCAGGAGCAGCGCGGGGGCGTGCAGGGCCGGCAGGGGTGCGGTGGGCAGCGCCAGGAGCAGCGCGGGGGTGCAGGGCCGGCAGGGGCGCGGCGGGCAGCGGCAGGAGCAGCGCGGGGGTGCAGGGCCGGCAGGGGCGCGGCGGGCAGCGGCAGGAGCAGCGCGGGGGCGTGCAGGGCCGGCAGGGGTGCGGTGGGCAGCGCCAGGAGCAGCGCGCGGGCGTGCAGGGCCGGCAGGGGCGCGGCGGGGAGCGCGGCCAGGAGCAGCGCGGGGGCGTGCAGGGCCGGCAGGGGCGCGGCGGGCAGCGCCAGGAGCAGCGCGGGGGCGTGCAGGGCCGGCAGGGGCGCGGCGGGCAGCGCCAGGAGCAGCGCGGGGGCGTGCAGGGCCGGCAGGGGCGCGGCGGGCAGCGCCAGGAGCAGCGCGGGGGCGCAGGGCCGGCGGGGGGCGCGGCGGGCAGGGCGGCCAGGAGCAGCGCGGGGGCGTGCAGGGCCGGCGGGGGCGCGGCGGGGAGCGCCAGGAGCAGCGCGGGGGGCGTGCAGGGCCGGCGGGGCGCGGCGGGGAGCGCCAGGAGCAGCGCGGGGGCGCAGGGCCGGCGGGGGCGCGGCGGGCAGCGCCAGGAGCAGCGCGGGGGCGTGCAGGGCCGGCAGGGGCGCGGCGGGCAGCGCCAGGAGCAGCGCGGGGGGCGTGCAGGGCCGGCGGGGGCGCGGCGGGGAGCGCCAGGAGCAGCGCGGGGGCGTGCAGGGCCGGCGGGGGGCGCGGCGGGCAGCGCCAGGAGCAGCGCGGGGGCGTGCAGGGCCGGCAGGGGCGCGGCGGGCAGCGCCAGGAGCAGCGCGGGGGCGTGCAGGGCCGGCGGGGGGCGCGGCGGGGAGCGCCAGGAGCAGCGCGGGGGCGTGCAGGGCCGGCGGGGGCGCGGCGGGCAGCGCCAGGAGCAGCGCGGGGGCGTGCAGGGCCGGCGGGGCGCGGCGGGGAGCGCCAGGAGCAGCGCGGGGGCGCAGGGCCGGCGGGGGGCGCGGCGGGCAGCGCCAGGAGCAGCGCGGGGGCGTGCAGGGCCGGCGGGGCGCGGCGGGGAGCGCCAGGAGCAGCGCGGGGGCGCAGGGCCGGCGGGGGCGCGGCGGGCAGCGCCAGGAGCAGCGCGGGGGCGTGCAGGGCCGGCGGGGGCGCGGCGGGGAGCGCGGCCAGGAGCAGCGCGGGGGTGCAGGGCCGGCAGGGGCGCGGCGGGGAGCGCCAGGAGCAGCGCGGGGGCGTGCAGGGCCGGCGGGGACGCGGCGGGGAGCGCCAGGAGCAGCGCGGGGGGCGTGCAGGGCCGGCAGGGGCGCGGCGGGGAGCGCCAGGAGCAGCGCGGGGGGCGTGCAGGGCCGGCAGGGGCGCGGCGGGCAGCGCCAGGAGCAGCGCGGGGGCGTGCAGGGCCGGCAGGGGCGCGGCGGGCAGCGCCAGGAGCAGCGCGGGGGGCGTGCAGGGCCGGCAGGGGCGCGGCGGGCAGCGCGGCCAGGAGCAGCGCGGGGGCGTGCAGGGCCGGCAGGGGCGCGGTGGGCAGCGCCAGGAGCAGCGCGGGGGCGTGCAGGGCCGGCAGGGGCGCGGCGGGCAGCGCGGCCAGGAGCAGCGCGGGGGGCGTGCAGGGCCGGCAGGGGCGCGGCGGGCAGCGCCAGGAGCAGCGCGGGGGCGTGCAGGGCCGGCAGGGGCGCGGCGGGCAGCGCGGCCAGGAGCAGCGCGGGGGCGTGCAGGGCCGGCAGGGGCGCGGCGGGCAGCGCCAGGAGCAGCGCGGGGGCGTGCAGGGCCGGCAGGGGCGCGGCGGGCAGCGCGGCCAGGAGCAGCGCGGGGGCGTGCAGGGCCGGCAGGGGCGCGGCGGGCAGCGCCAGGAGCAGCGCGGGGGCGTGCAGGGCCGGCAGGGGCGCGGCGGGCAGCGCCAGGAGCAGCGCGGGGGCGTGCAGGGCCGGCAGGGGCGCGGCGGGCAGCGCGGCCAGGAGCAGCGCGGGGGCGTGCAGGGCCGGCAGGGGCGCGGCGGGCAGCGCCAGGAGCAGCGCGGGGGCGTGCAGGGCCGGCAGGGGCGCGGCGGGCAGCGCCAGGAGCAGCGCGGGGGCGTGCAGGGCCGGCAGGGGCGCGGCGGGCAGCGCCAGGAGCAGCGCGGGGGCGTGCAGGGCCGGCGGGGACGCGGTGGGCAGCGCCAGGAGCAGCGCGGGGGCGTGCAGGGCCGGCAGGGGCGCGGCGGGCAGCGGGGCCAGGAGCAGCGCGGGCGTGCAGGGCCGGCAGGGGCGCGGCGGGGAGCGCCAGGAGCCAGGCGCGCGGGGCCTGCGGGGAGGCTCCCGCGCCGCCACCTCGGCCAGCGCCGCGTTGCCCGGCGCCGCCACCAGGAAGCCCGCGGCGAACAGCAGCAGCGCGGCCCGGCGGCCGGGGTCGGGGGCCGCCGCAGGCGCCGGCGGGGCAGTCCACGGGGCCGTCGGGCGCGTCGCTGCAGTCCCCGTAGGCGTAGCTGTGAGACGCGTTCTCCATCTGGCCCCGGCTCCTGGCAGGGGAGAAACAGTGTGAGGCGCGGGGGTGAAGGTCCCCAGGCCCGTGGCTTGGGCGCGGGGGAAACCCCGGGGCACGAGCATTCTTGGAAAGTAGGCTATTGGGATGTCAGAACATCACAAGTTCTAGAATCCTGCAGTGTTAGGAGTGAGCTCGTCAGGACCTGGAATTCCAGCTCAGAGGGTTAGAATGCCGGCCTGATTAAAAAAAAAAAAATCTCAGGGTGCCAAAGTATTAAAAGATTAGAGCCCCAGACTAATATACGGGATTTTAGAGCTTTCTGTGTTGATGGAAATGCTTTATATCGAGGCTGTCCAAAAGATTAGCTACCAGCCACATTTGGCTATTGAATGTTCGAAATGCAGTTAGTGCAACCAAAGAGCTGAATCTTAATTAATTTAAATTTTACAAGCTGCTCGTGGCTAAGGGATTCCTCATTGGACAGTGCAATGCCAGAGCCCACTCACGGCTCAGAATTCTAGAATTTAAAATAGCAAAATTCAAATATCCATTAAGGACAATAGGTACTTCTCTTGGTTCTTTTTCATCTATATTTTCTCATCTTGTTGAAAACATACCACTGGAGCAATTATTTTCCTTTCCTTTTAAAGTTTTTTGATAAAACACACAGACAGTAAAGTGTACGTATCACACAGGTGCTCACAAGTGTTTCACAACCCGAACACATCCATGTAACTGGCACCCAGACCAAGACCCAGAATATTTCTAGATTCCTACTGAAGCAATTTTTTTAAGTAATGATAATGTTAGGAAAACTGAAACATGAAATAAAATGTTGACATCTCCACAGTTCATTCATTCATTTGACACATAGCTCCTGAGTACCTTTGTTCCAAGCGCTGTTCCAGGCACTGGAAGCACAGAGGGGGATAAGTCCCCCTCCTCAGAGCTCCTATAGTGGGAGGAGCCAGGCAGTAAAGAATTAAGCAAGCAAAATACGCAGTATCTTAGAAGGTGGCACATTCCCCCCAGCGTGGGACATGACTCCCGAGGATGAGCCTCCCTGTTGCCGAGGGATTACTACAAATCACCAGATGGTGATGTAAATAGAAAAAGACCTTGAATAAAAGGGTCAACTCAGACCAGCAGAATATCTCAGCCCACATGTAGGATCATGTGTTAAAAACTGCTTTTTGACCTTGAATAAAAGGGGGAAATGGCAAAGACAAGTGAGTTTATATGAATAAGAGTCTTCCAAAAAAGAGTCAGGAGGTCATCAGAGGGATTACACTTACACACTCCTCAGGAGGACCCCAGAAATGGCCAAAGTGGATACAACCCCAGGTACTGGTTCTCTTGAGGGCTACTGAGGCCCATAGGGATATGGTCATGGCAGATGGCCATGTCAGTGGGCCCTACTTTGGAATTTATGTCCCTGAGTGTGATGGAGTTGGACTCAGATGTGACCTTTCTACACATGCCTCTTCTGTCACTTTTACTGAACCTTTGGTTGGTGCTAAGCTTGGTGTATAATCAGAGACTTGAATCTTTGGACTGTCCGTGTGCCAGCTGGGCCCTGAGCTTCAGCAGAATTGCAACTCCTACTCTCTGGTTCGTTGGACTTACGCAGGTCAGCTAACAGGGAGGTGAAGATGGTCAAACACCACACCAGGGAACTGAGAGCAGAAGAGCCTACAACTGCGAGCAGAAGAATTGCATCCATCATCCATGTAGAATCTAAGCCCCCTCTTGATATAGAGATGGAGTGGACTCACCATCCCAGGGCCCACAGAATGGAGAAATAAAATATGGATTAGAGTGGACCTACTGATATTCTACTATAAACCTTTTGTGACGACAAATAGAAGAAATTGTATCATTGACGGGGACAAAGTGACCACAGTAGTTGCTGAGGGCAGGGAGAGGGAAGAAGAGATGTGATGAGGGGGCATTTTTGGGACTTTGGAGTTGTCCTAAATGATATTGCAGGGTCAGATGCTGGACATTATATATCCTGCCATAACCCACTGACTGTACCAGAGGAGAGTGTGAACTACAGAGTAAACTAGTATCCATGTGGTACAGCAGTGCCCTAAAATGTGTTCACCGAGGGCGATGAGTGTGCCACAATGATGAGGGAGGTTGTGGGTGTGGGAGGAGTGGGGTGGGGGGATGGGGGGTAGACGGAGCCTCTTATGTTTTTTATAATGTAACCTTTTTTGTGATGTATGTATCTTCAAAAAAATACAATTTACAAAAATGATGGGGTGGGGGTGGGGTGTGCTTTATATGGGAACCTCTTATTTTTTTTAATGTAACATCCTATGTGATCTATTAATTTTAATAAAAATTTTTAAAAAACAAAGCTGTAAAAACATGCATCATAAAATAAATAATAGAACAACAACAAAAACAAAAAGAAGGTGGTCCATGTTATGGAGTAACAATCACGTGGGGAAGCTGGATATGTCAGGATTTTAAATGAGTGCTCAAGGAGGGTCCCTCTGAGAAGGTGACACTGGCGCAAAGACCAGCAGGAGGTGAGGGAGGTTGCTGTGTGGGAATCTGGGCGAAGAGTGTTCCGGGCCGAGGGTCGGCAGGTGCAAAGGCCCTGAGGTGGGAATGTGACAGGCCGTTTCAAGGAACAGCGAGAAGCCAGCGTGGCTGGAGTGGAGCCAGTAAGGCGGAGCGTGCAGGGAGGTGAGACCAGGGAGCTACCAGGGGCCGCTGGGGTCACGGGAAGGACTTTTCATTTTTATTCCAAGTGAGACAGGAGCCAGAGGAGAGGGCTGAGTAGAGCAACAACAACAGCAAAACAATAATAATAACAAAGTAGTAGTCTCGTTCTTACTCTTAGAAGCCACCATGTGATACGTGCCAGGCATTGCTGCCAGCCTTTAAACATTACATCGCTCACTTCTTATAACACCCTTTGAGTTTGATTTTATTGTTATTCTGCAGATGAGGAAACTGAGGCACGGAGAAGTTCCATAACTCACCTGAGGTCATTCAGCTAAGGAAGTACGAGAGCTGAGTTTCAAACGGCGTTAGTCCCGCATCTGATCACCCAGAACCTCAGAGGCTGGAGCCAGCGACCCTGCGCCTCACGAGCAGGTGGTCGACCCGCTCGGTTTCCTCATGGGAGGATCGAGAGTCACGGAGGTGAACCTGCGCCACCGCCTTGGAGTTGGTACACGCAGAGCAGGTGGCACGGAGCAAGGGCTCGGGCTCGCGGGGCAGGACAGGATCCAGGGCTCCTGTCCCTGCCCAGCACGTCAGAGTAACCCAGGGGTCCCACCCAGCCCTGCGGCTCTCTGCTGACTATTATGGGCTGGCTGGCACTGCGCAGAGCACCGGTTGGGGGTGAGGCAATGCCAGGAAGGGCAGAGCAAAAGTCGGCTCTCCCCGCCACCCCCTCCACCCTGCCAGGGGGCTGCTACCAGGCCAAGCCCCCCTGTTTTTGTGTTTTGGGGCGTGGCGCTCGGCTTTCAGGGTATTTTCATCCTGAGAGTCAAACGGGTGCAGCTGTGTGGCCTTGGGCAAGTCACTTAACCTCTCTGGGCCTCCGTTTCTTCCTCTGTAAAATAGGAATAATAATACACCTACCTTAGAGGGCGTGGGGAGAACTCGGTGAGTTGAGAGGCGTGAGGAGCTGAGCACAGAGCCTGGGTCAGACGAATGACCAGAGGACCCACGTTAGCTGCTGCTAGGCGCGTGCACGTGGCCCTGCTCTCCCAGCCTCAGACCCCGCCCTTAATGGCTCTGGAGGGCTAAAATCTGGGAGCGTCTGCTGTGCGTAGACAACTGTGAGAGCCAATGTCATTTCCCTTTTCATCTTTTCAACAGAAACGGGAACGTCCCAGCAGCCGCAGCTCCGTCCTGATCTTCTCCGCTCGCCGCGCAGGCCCGTCGCCCCCCGTGGACACGCGCCAACTGCCTCCTCCCAGCGGCTCAGGTGCAGCGCCCGCGGCGCCGGCCCCAACCACGCGGCAGCACGACGGCACGGGGGGAGGAACAACGAGGAGCGGGCGCTGCGCGATCATTTTGTATAATAAGTAATAACTTATTTTTTAGTTCTACCCAGTTATCGCTCTATGGAATACTCCCATTAAAAGGACGAGTAGCGTTACCGTTATTGTTGTGTTAATTGAACTACTAGATGGCATTTATTACACACCGATTGTGCACCAAGATTAACCCTCACAATCACCCGTGAGGTCTTATTATTAGCTCCGTTTTCCAGAATGTCAGCGCCACGGCTTGGGGTTCTGCCCCGACCTTGGTATCTAGGCCAGCACCGGGCCCACAGCCGGCGCTGAATTGGTACTTGGGAAATGAAGGAATGAAGAAGGAAACTGAGGCACAGAGGCGCTAAGAGGAGCCTTGGATTTCTTTGTTTCTGGTGATACAAACACCCTTGTGCTGGACTCTAAACACATCATGCATTTGTGTTTCAGCAAGTCTTTTTTTTTCCATTTTAAAGGCAACTTATTGAAGTCTATCATTCATATATGAAAATACACAAACAATAAGTGTACGGTAAAAGTTGTGAACTTAGAAAACAAACATGCATGACATCATACATCACCCCACCACAAACACCTTGCAATGTTGTGAAACACTTGCAACAAATTATGAAAGAACATTGTCAAAGTATTGCTACTACCTATACTCCAGATCTTACATTTGGAGCATTTTCCCCCACCCTATTACTTTTTTTGTTCATGAACCATATAATTTAAAGCACACTATCAATGGCATTTGGTATAACCTGCAAGTTTTGCATTCATCACATCAGTCATTATGGCACTTTCATTACTCCAAAAAGAAAAATCAATAAAAAACAAAACCATTATCATACCCATATGTTAGCACTACTCCTTACAAAGCCTATGATGTGCTTTCACCGTTTCTATTCATTTCCAAACATTTGCAAACGACTTTTTACCAATTCCGCACAGATTAAATCTCAGCTTTCCCTCTCTAACCACATGCTTTCTCTGGTGATTTATATCCTAGCTATCAATTCCATTAGTTTGCTCATTATATTTTGTTCATAATAGCAAAATCATACAATATTTGTCCCTTTGTGTCTGGCTTGCTTCACTCAACATAATGTCCTTCAGGTTCACCCATGTTGTCACATGCTTCATTATTTCATTTCTTCTTACAGCTGCATATTATTCCATTGTGTATATATACCACAATTTGTTTAGCCATTTGTCAGTTGATGGACACCTGGGTTGTTTCCATTTTTTGGCTATTGTGAATAACTGTTATGAACATCAGTATCCAGATGTCTGTTTGTGTCACTGCTCTCAGTTCTTCTGGGTATATACCTAGCAGTGGTATTGCAGGGTCATGTGGCAACTCTATATTCGACTTCTTTAGGAACTGCCAAACAGTCCTCCACAGTGGCTGTACCATTCTGCATTCCCGCCAACGGTGAGTAAGTGTTCCTATCTCTCCACAACCTCTCCAACCCTTGTAGTTTTCTTTTTTGTTATTTGTGGCCATTCCAGTAGGTGTGTAATAATACCTCATTGTAGCTTTGATTTGTATCTCCCTAATAGCCAATAATGTTGAACATTTTTTTCAAGTGTTTTTGTTTTTTGGTCATTTGGACTTCTTTTTTTAGAAAAATATCTATTCGGGTTTTTCACCCATTTTAAAATTGGATTATATGTCTTTTTATTATTGAATGGTAGGATTTCTTTATATATCGTCCACATCCTATCCCTGCCTCTTGTGTTTCTCATTGTGTCTCCTCATTGTGTCATCTCTTTGCATCATCTCTATGCATTAGCTCACTGTACCAGCTCACTGTCTTGCTCATCTTTAGGAGGCACTGGGAACCAAACCTGGGACCTTCCATATGGTAGGCAGGTGCCCAATGGCTTGAGCCACATCTGCTTCCCTCTTTTGTATTTTTAATCTCACTTTTTGTGTCTTTCATTCACATAAGCTGTTATTTTTCTATCCAAGATTTCAAATTTTTCTCTGTGCTCACCCAGTGTCTTCTTAATGTCTTTTCATTCTTTTTTGTTTGTTTCTTTTTTTAAAATTTTTTTAAATTTTTAAAATTTTTAAATTTTTATTTTTTTCCAAATTCTACTAAATTTATTCATTTTTTAAAAAGATATTACATTAAAAAAATATGAGGTCCCCATTTGCCCCCACCGCCCCCACCCCACCACTCCCCCCCCAATAACACTCTCCCCCATCATCATGTCACATCCATTGCATCTGGTGAGTACATCTCCGGGTCTTGCTGCACCCCATGTCCTGTGTTCCACACCATAGAGCACACTTTCCCACGTTCCATCCAGTGGGCCATGGGAGGACATACAACATCCGGCAATTGTCCCTGGGGCACCACCCAGGACAACTCCAAGTCCCGAGAATGCCTCCACATCTCTTCTCTTCCTCCCCTTCCCCGCACCCAGCAGCCACCATGGCCACATTTTCACACCAATGCCACATTTTCTCAATTATTAACCACAATAGTTCATGAATAGAATACCATTAAGTCCACTCTGATCCTTACTGTATTCCTCCTTCCTGTGGACCTTGGCTTGGTTGTGTCCATTCCACATCTATGTCAAGAGGGGGTTTAGATTCCACATGGATACTGGATGCAATCCTCCTGCTTTCAGTTGTAGGCACTCTAGGCTCCATGGTGTGGTGGTTGACATTCTTCAACTCCATGTTAG
The DNA here is from genome assembly GCF_030445035.2 of Dasypus novemcinctus. NCBI lineage: Eukaryota > Metazoa > Chordata > Mammalia > Cingulata > Dasypodidae > Dasypus > Dasypus novemcinctus. The sequence goes on along the minus strand of NC_080690.1, from coordinate 68,108,873 downwards.
CTGAGTGGGGTAAGTCCAATAAATCAGAGTGTAGGAGCTGAAGTCTGTTGAGGCTCAGGGCCTGGCTATCATATTGTCGGTCCAGAGATTCAAATCCCCTAGATATGTCTTAAGCTCCAGCACCAACTACAATTCCAGTAAAGTAGCATGAAAGGCTTGTGAAAAGAGATCCCATCTGAGTCCAGCTCCATCATGCAGAAACACCAGCTCCAAAGAAAGGCCAACTGACATGGCAATGAACCCCATCTGCCATGACCATAGAACCTGTGGGTCTCTTTAGCCCTCAAAAGGACCAATATCTGGGGTTGTATCTACTTTATCTGTCTCTGAGACTCTGCTCAGGTATGCATAAGGGCAATCCTTCTGACAACCTCCAGACTCTTTTTTTTAGAAACTCATAGCCATATGAACTCATTTGTCTTTTCCATTTCCCCCTTACTTTAGGTCAAACAACATTTTTAACTCCTGTTATTATATGTAGACAGGGCTATTCTGCTGGTCCACATTGAACCTTTAAATTAAGGTCATTTTCTAGTTACGTCATCAGCTGGTCCTTGGTAGTGATCCCTCGGTGCCAGGGAGGCTCATCCCCGGGTGTCATGTCCCACGCTGCGGGGAAGGCATTGCATTTACATGCTGAGTTTGGCTTCGAGACTGGCCACATTTGAGTGACACAGAGGCTGTCAGGAGGGAACTCTTAGGCACAGTGCTGCTCTAGGCCTTGTTCTTATTTCAGGTGTATAGGCTCACAAGCATAGTCATTAGTATCAGGGGCTCACTGTTGGACCCTCATTCCTTCCTGGTCCTTACCGTTGCACCTGGGGGACTGCCGCTGCTCCCCTAGGGACCACGACAGAGCCCCCCCCCCCAGCCAGTAACCCAGTACCCCCCCAGCTGTTGTTTTTAATTGTTTCCACTATGAATATATCCAAACATTTCCATGCACCCTGGACACATGCCCTGTATAACTCCCTGTCAACCATATATTGCCTGTCAATACATCCCATACCAGTATTCCTCCACTGCTGTTGTTGAACCACTCTGTGATCCAAAACTTCCTAAAAAGTGAAGCCCAATAAAATGTCAGGTTCCCTTACTAGTAAAATGGAATATAGCGATGAGTTTAAAGGTTAGATATAGAATACATATTGATTTGGAAAAATTCTACATCCTATCTTTTTCTTTTCTTTTTTCCTAATTATTGAGCTTCTCTTCACAAGAGCCCTAGATCACAGTAATTCATATATACAATATACAGTACTCCCACACATTCACCATAAAACCTTTTCCCTTCCACAGCGATAATCTTTTAACTTATTTATAACATATTTACTGAAACTGATGTACAGACTCCGAGACAATAGCTTTCAAACAAGGTGACATCTGTGCTTACATTGTGGTCCATACTTTAGGCTATACAGTTTTCTAAATTTTTTAGTTATCCTATGTTTTACATTATGGTTTACATTAGTCGTCTGTCGTCCCCTATATGTTTTTGGTGTAATATTACATGTTTTATATCCATCCTTGTGTACTCTTGCGAAACTCCTCTCTTGCCCCCACATTTACCTTGGTTCCATCCATTCAACATCCATTTTCCCCTCCCCTTGGGGCCCACAGCGACAGCCAATCTCCATTTCCCGAGGAGCCACGTCCAGAGATACTTGCAACAGTGTTCAGGGCCTGACTTGCTCAACTGCCCTAATGCCCTGGGAGCCACCCTTTCTCGAGAGATACAGTTCCCTCTATTTGATGGCATTAGTCCTCCCCAGGATGTGGGTCCACCCCCACTCTCACTACTTGGGTCTCTACCCAATGGCACAATCCACCCTGGCAAAATGAGCATTCAGACATTCCCCAGGAGTCCGTCCCGCGTCAGGCCATCCCCTCCGAGCATCCTAAACAGGTAACCCTCCTAGTTATATTTTGATACGGTTTTCTCAGCATTTTACTCTCAACCAACACCTGACACTCTCCTATGTTCGTATGTTGCCCCTCCCTCCCCCCAGTTTTTTGGGCAATATTACCCATCCACCCATCCCCAGCCCCCCTCAAACCCGCTAAGCCCCACCCAAAGGCAACCCCTTGCCCCAGTTTTATCTCTTCTTTGTGCTCATACTTACCACAGCTCATCATAGATTCCACCCCTGCAGACGTCGGCTCACATCCTTCCTCCACCCCCCTATTTCCTGTAAGCCTATCTTCCAGTCTCTAGCTCTCTGAGGCAGCTTGCTTATTTCATATCATTGAGGTCATGTAGTATTTGTCCTTCAGTGCCTGGGTTGCTTCACTCAAATAAGGTTCTCAAGATTCATCCTTGTTATCCCGTGTGTTTGTAGTGTATTTGTTCTTACAGCCGAGTAGTATTCCATTGTATGTATATACCACATTTTATTGATCCACTCATCTGTTGATGGGCATTTGGGTCGGTTCCAACTTTTGGCGATAGTGAACAATGCTGCTATGAACATTGGTGTGCATCTATCGGTTTGTGTCCCTGCCTTCAGTTCTGCTGGGTCTATACCCAGCAGTGGTATTGCTGGGTCATATGGCAAATCTATGTTTAGTTTTTTGAGAAACTGCCAAACTGCCCTCCAGAATGGTTGGATACTTCTGCATTCCCACCAGCAGTGGATGAGTGTTCCCATTTCTTCACATCCTCTCCAGCATTTGTATTCTTCTGTTTTATTCATAGCTGCCAATCTTATGGGAGTAAGATGGTATCTCATTGTAGTTTTGATTTGCATTTCCCTGATAGCTAGAGATTTGGAGCATTTTTTCATGTGCTTTTTAGCCATTTGTATTTCTTCTTTGGAGAAGTGTCTGTTTAAATCTTTTTCCCATTTTTTAAATGGGTTGTTTATCTTTTTATTTTCAAGATATAGGAGTTCTTTATATATGCAAGTTATAAGTCTCTTATCAGATATATGGTTGCCAAATATTTTCTCCCATTGTGTGGGTTCCCTTTTTACTTTCTTGACAAACTCCTTTGAGGTGCAGAAGGCTTTAATTTTGAGGAAGTCCCATTTATCAATTTGTTCCTTTGCTGCTCATGCTTTTGGTGTGATATTCATGAAGCCATTTCCTATTACAAGGTCCTGTAGATGTTTCCCTACACTGCTTTCCAAGGTCTTTATGGTCTTGGCTCTTATATTTAGGTCTTTGATCCATCTTGAGTTGATCTTTGTATAAGGTGTGAGATGGTAATCCTCTTTCATTCTTCTACATATGGATATCCAGTTCTCCAGGCACCATTTGTTGAATAGGCCATTCTCTCCCAGTTGAGAGGGTTTGGTGGCTTTATCGAATATTATATGGCTATATATATGAGGTTCTATATCAGAACTTTCAATTCGATTCCATTGGTCTGTGTGTCTCTCCTTATGCCAATACCAGGCTGTTTTCACTACTGTAGCTTTGTAGTATGTTTTGAAGTCAGGTAGTGTGATTCCTCCAATTTCGTTTTTCTTTTTCAGTATGTCTTTGGCTATTCGGGGCCTCTTTCCTTTCCAAATAAATTTCATAGTTAGTTTTTCTAGTTCCTTAAAGAAGGCTGTGTTGATTTTTATTGGGATTGCATTGATGTGTAGATCAGTTTTGGTAGGATAGACATCTTAATAATATTTAGTCTTCCTATCCATGAACAGGGAATATTCTTCCATTTATTTAGGTCTTCTTTGATTTCCTTGAACAGTCTTGTATAGTTCTCAGTGTATAAGTTTTTTACATCTTTAGTTAAATTTATTCCTAAATATTTGATTTTTTAATTTACTACTGTAAATGGTATTTGTTTCTTGATTTCTTCCTGATCTTGCTCATTATTGGTGTACAGAAATGCTACTAATTTTTGAGCATTGATCTTATAACCTGTGACTTTACTAAACTCATTTATGAGTTCTAGAAGCTTTGTTGTAGATCTCTCAGGGTTTTCTATGTATAGGATCATGTCATCTGCAAATAATGAAATTTTGACTTCTTCCTTTCCAATTTGAATGCCTTTTATATCTGGTTCTTGCCTCAGTGCTCGAGCAAGTACTTCTAAGACAATGTTAAATAGAAGGGGTGAGAGTGGGCATCCTTGTCTTGTTCCTGAGTTTAGAGGGAAGGATTTTAGGATTTCTCCATTGTAAACAATGTTGGCTGTAGGTTTTTCATATATACTCTTTATCATGTTCAAAAAATTTCCTTGTATTCCAATCTTTTAGAGTGTTTTTATCAAGAAAGGGTGCTATATTTTGTCAAATGCTTTTTCTGCATCTATAGATATAATCATGTGATTTTTTTCCTTCAGTCTGTTTATATGGTATATTACATTGATTGATTTTCTTATGTTGAACCATCCTTGCATACCTGGGATGAATCCCACTTGGTCGTGGTGTACAATTCATTTAATGTGTTGTTGAATACGATTAGCAAGTATTTTGTTAAGTATTTTTGAGTCTAGGTTCATTAGAGAAATTGGTCTGTAATTTTCCTTTCTTGTAGTGTCTTTGTTTGGCTTTGGTACTAGGGTAATGTTGGCATCAAAGAATGAGTTAGGCAATGTTCCTTCTGTTTCGATTTTTTTGGAATAGTTTCAGCAGGATTGGTGTTAGTTCTTTCCGGAATGTTTTGTAGAATTCACCAGTGAAGCCGTCTGGCCCTGGGCTCTTCTTAGTTGGGAGGTTTTTAATGACTGAGTCTATCTCTTTACTTGTGATTGGTTTGTTGAGATAATCAGTTTCTTCTTTCGTCAATATGGGCTGCTTATGTGTTTCTAGGAATTGGTCCATTTCCTCTGAATTGTCATTTCTGTTGGAATATAGTTTTTCAAAGTATCCTCTTATGATAGTCTTTATTTCTGTGGGGTTAGTGGTGATATCTCCTTTCTCATTTCTTATTTTGTGTATTTGCATCTTCTCTCTTTTTTTCTCTGTTAGTCTCGCTAAAGGTTTGTCAATTTTGTTGATCTTCTCAAAAAACCAACTCTTGGTCTTGTTTATCTTTTCAAGTGCTTTCTTATTTTCTATTTCATTTAGTTCTGCTCTTATCTTTGTTATTTCCTTCCTTCTTCTTCCTGTGGGATTACTTTGTTGTTTTTTTTTCTAATTCCTCCAAATGTGCAGTTAGTTCTTCAATTTTTGCTCTTTCTTCTTTTTTGATATATGAATTTATGGCTATAAATTTCCCTCTCAGTACTGCTTTTGCTGCATCCCATAAATTTTGGTATGTTGTGTTATCATTATCATTTGTTTCAAGGTAGTCATTGATTTCTTTTGAGATTTCCTCTTTGACCCACTGTTTTTCTAAGAGTGTGCTGTTTAATTTCCAAATCATGGTGTGAAATCTGGGCCTCTGGCCCTTGCAAATTTCCAGCTTGACTCTACTGTGGCCAGAGATATTGTTTTGTATGATTTCTATCTTTCTGAATTCATTAAGCCTTTCTTTGTGGCCTAGCATATGGTCTATCTTGGAGAATGATCCATGTGCACTTGAGAAAAATGTATATCCTGCTATGTTTGGGTGTAATGATCTATATATGTCTATTAGATCCAGCTCCTCTAATATACTGTTCAAATATTTTGTTTCTTTAGTGATTCTCTTTTGAGATGTTCTGTCCAGAGTTGATAGTGGTGTATTAAAATCCCCCACTATAATTGTAGATGCATCTATTTTACTTAGTTTTTCCAGCGTTTGCCTCATGTATTCAGAGGCGCCCTTGTTAGGAGCATAAATATTTATGATTGTTCGATCTTCTTGACAGATTGTCCCTTTCACTAAAATGTAGTGTCCTTCTTTGTCTCTCACAATTTTTTCACATTTAAAGTATATTTTGTCTGATATTAATATAGCTACTCCTGCCTTTTTTTGGTTATTGTTTGCTTGTATGATTGTTTTCCAACCATTCACTTTCACCCTCCATGAGTCTCTGGGTCTAAGATGTGTCTCTTGTAGACAGCATATAGATGGGTCATATTTCCTTATCCAATGTCCCAGTCTGAGTCTTTTGATAGGTGAGTTTAATCCGTTGACATTCAGTGTTATTACTTTCAAGGAATTAGTTGTGTTAGCCATATTTTGATTGGACTTGAGTTTGTCATATTTTGTTTGTTTTTTTCCCTTCTCTTTTTGTCTTTTTCGTTACTTTTACACTCTCCTCCAACTCTGCCTGTCCTGTTTTTTCCTTTCTTCCTGCAGAACTCCCTTTAGAATTTCTTGAAGGGGAGGTTTCTTGTTGGCATACTCTTTCAGTTTCTGTTTATCTGTGAATATTTTGAACTCTCCATCATTTTTGAATGCTAGTTTAGCTGGATAGAGTATTCTTGGTTGGAAATTTTTTTCTTTTAGTACCTTGACTATATCATACCACTGCCTTCTTGCCTCCATGGTTTCAGATGAGAAATCAGCACTTACTCTTATGGAGCTTCCCTTGTACGTGATGGTTTTCTTTTCTCTTGCTGCTTTTAGAATTTTCTCTTTGTCTTGAGCATTGGATAATTTGACAACTATATGTCTTGGGGTGGGCCTGTTGGGGTTTATGACAATTGGGGTGCACTGTGCTTCTTGGATATGTACATCTGTCTCTTTCAGTAGATTTGGGAAGTTTTCAGCCATTATTTCCTGCAACACTCCTTCTGACCCCTTTCCCTTCTCTTCTCCTTCTGGGATGCCTATAATACGTATGTTTGAGCATTTTGCATTGTCATTCAGGTCCCTAAGTCCTAGCTGGATTTTTTCTATCTTTTTATCAACCAATTCTACTACCTGTTTGATTTCCGATGTACTGTCTTCCACATCACTAATTCTCTGCTCTGCCTCTTCTAGTCTGCTGATATTTGCTGCAAGTGTATTTTTGATTTCTTGAACTGTGTTGTTCATTCCCATCATATCTGTTATCTTTTTGCGTATGTCTGCAATTTCCCCTCCAAGTGTTGTCTTCATGTTGTTAACCTCTTCCTTTACTTCATTAAATTTGTCAGTGATAAATGTTCTGAGATCTTTAATTACTTGTGCGAAGTTCTGCTCCCCTTCCTGGTTTTTAGTTTGTTCATTGGATTCAGCCATGTTTTCCTGATTACTGGTTTGGTTTGTAGATTTTTGTTACTGTCTGGTCATCATTTTGTCTTGACGGGTTTAATCAGTTCCTTAGCTTCTTTGTCTATTCTTGGGGATTAATTAGCTGTTGTCTTTGTGTGTTATATCTTCTCTTTGTCACTTTGTTCTTCTTATTCTAATTTCTTATTGCTGGTTGAGTTCACTTTAAAGGAAAGTATTAGGGCCAGGGAAAGGCAATTGTGTAAGCAAGGAAAAAGTGTAAAGTAGTATTGGTGATAAATGTTAATAGAGCAACAATATGAGATCTGGGAGGATGGATATTAGATTCATGTAAGTTGTGTAGAGTTATAGCAGTAGGTAGAGTACCTATAATGAGGTAGTCGACTGAATATGGGAGGAAGATGGTATGAATTAAAAAGCTAGTGTTTTTGTGAGAGAGGAAAAGAGAAAAGAAAGGCAATAGTTTCAAGAGTGGATAAAAGACAGAAAACAAAACAAAGGTATCAGAAATTAAGAGTTAGACACTTTGGGGATCAAAGAAAGGGAGGTGGAATATAGGAGAGACAGTAGATGATGGAGGATATCAAGATGTAGGGGAAAGGGGATAGTGTAGGTAGCCAAAATCAATTCACACAGAAATGAGGCAGCGGAGGATGAGGAAACCCAGCAAATGTGAGGTGTTCCCTGCAGCACCTATTGTATAATTAAGATAAAATAAAATAAGAAGAAAATGAGGGACAAGAGAGAGGGAAAAAAGAAAGAAGAAAAAGAAAGGAAGAAAGTAAAAGGGGGTGGGGAAAGGGAGGGGAACAAGTAGGGAAAAGAAAAAAAAGATACAGAACAACCACAATAGCAACAAGGGAAAAAAACCCTAAATAACTGAAAAAAAAAAAGACTTTGGGGGATATGCTGGGAGAAAAGACTAGGAGATAATGCAATGTTAGCAATCAGGACATTAAAAAAATAAAAAATAAAAAAAAATAAAAACAAAAACAAAACAAAACAAAAAAGAAAAACGCAAACGTTGAGGGCTAGGACATTCAAGGACCTCAGATGGACCTCAGGGCGTGATGGATTCAGGGACGGAAAGTCTGAGATATTGAAGACTCAAGAGGTGTGAGTCTCTGGGGTGTGGGCCACCAGGGTTTAGGGGACTCAGACCTGGTTGCCTCAAGTCCGGTTAACAGGGAGCCTGGGAGCACCGCAGTGCATCACAGCCTTCAGGGATCCCCGCAGCTGGGTGCCAGCCCTATGGGAGAGGTCACATCTGCAAACTCTAACCTACATGTCGGAACCGCTCAATTCACTCACTCACTGGGTCTATTCTGTGGCTGTATCACCAATTCCACTTCAGGACACCTCCCACCCTGTAAGCCCCCAGAGCGGCCACCTGGGGGCGCCTCTACACTGCAGCCAGTTTAATGACGCAGATCAGTAGCCAGGCCCGGGGGTGGGGCTCCAGCCGGAAATGTGAATAACAGAGTCCAAAACCGAAATTCCCATGCTTTGCAAAACATTCCCCTAATCGACTTCCAGACATCTCCCACCCTGCCAGACCCTGTAACAGCCTCCTGGTGGCGTCTCTTTATTGCTAGCAATTTAAGGCCGCTGCAGATTGGCAGCTGGGCTTGGGGGGGCGGGGCTCTAGGCGGAAGCGCTATTATTTGTGTCTGCAATCAAAAATTCCCGGCTTCGCAATAAAACTCCCGTTTGTCTCCCCAAATTGGTCTGCAAAGGCCTCCCGTCCTGTTAACCCCCCAATAGCCCGCTCAGGGCTTATGAATTCCCCCACTACTGCAGAGCCTCCAGAAATCGCCGCTGCAGCGCCGGTGTCGCAGCTCCACCCACCCCAGGAGGGAGTGTCAGGCTCGCAGCTCCCACCTCCGTGTAATAGAGTCTCAATTATATCTTACAGATGAATTTTCTCTGTTACCTTCCCACCAAATCGATGTCCAGACATCGCCTGCCCTGCAAAAATCCCAAAACAGCCTGGTCCCGAAGAACCTCCAATGCTGCCCAGCCGCTCCTTTGCAGGAGAGACCATCAGGTATGCTCACTCAGCCACCATCTTGCCCCTGACCCTGTCTTTTAATTCTTTAGCCATTTTGTCCTTCAAGTCCATGATTTGATTTAGGAGATTTGTCTGGACCTCATTGATTAGCTATTTCAAGTCCTGTGTCTCATCTGGAGTTTTGATTTGTTCCTTTGCCTGACTCCTGTCTTCCTTTTTCTTAGTACGGCTTGTAGTAGTTTTTGCTGATATCTAGGCATCTGATTCTGATGCTGAGTTTACTCTGATGTTCTGTTTCTCTCTCTTGCCTAGGGATTTACTGTTAAGCAGCTGTGTGTTACCACTGTTCTTTGACTCTTGATTCAACTAGTTCTAGATATTTAGGATTGCCCCTCCCTGTTTAACTGCTCAAACCAGGGCTAAGGGCCTGGTAATGGGGTGCAGGCCAGTTTCCGAGGGCCCTGGAGAGGGGGCCGGTACAGGTACTGCTTTGCCCCTTTTATGTATTTATTATTTTCCTTTTTCATGCACTTCTCTGGTCTGGCCAGCAGATGGCGCTCTTGGGCAGCCCTCTCAGCTCAAACCGTGGGTGCTGTGGAGAAGGCATTCAGTGGCACTCTTAGGTGTGGGGGGGGGGCGGCGCAGAAGAGATGACCTCAGGGCTCGCCAAGCCTCACAAACATTCTCAGAAGCTGTTCTCCTCCCTTGGCGGACTGCACCCTCCCTCCCTCTGCCTCCTCAACAACCAGCCCAGTGCAGTAGAGAGGATATTTGAAAAGACAAATTATCTTTAGCTGCCGGCTCTCAGGGCAATGATGCCACCCTACCCAGCCTGGAAGTGGGTCACCCCTCCAATGCAGCAGACCAGGTTTGCTGGCCAAAATCTGAATTTACTGAAGGCTGTGTGCCTCCCTCTCCCCTTTCTTGGGGAAGAGGACCCCTGACACCCCTCAGTCTGCAGCCACCTCAGTCCATAGCTGCTGCAGTCTGCAGAGAGCTCTTTGCTCTGTAGGTGGGGGGATGGGTGCCTGCTGCTGCTTTTTCAGCTCTATTCATGGCATTTGTCACCAGCTGAGACCCCTTTCCTTTGCCCCTGTCTCTTCTCTGTGGTGTCTCTCCTTCCCCTGGTGTCCTGAGCTCCAGAGCAGCCCTCCAGACAGTCTCCTCCTGTCCTCTAACTGTGTTTTTTGTCTTTTTGGGAAAGAATTGATTGCTCTTTCTCTCCAATCCTCCATCTTCCTGGAAGTCCTCTGTTTCATCAATTCATGCTGTGCCATTTTCCCTGAGAAGCTGGGGCAGACTCTACCAGAGCTGAACCCGTAGCACCTCTGGCAATCCTCTCCCACTGCTGTAGAAAAACATGCTTACCAAAAGACATGTGCTAGGATGTTCTCAGCTGCCAGGAGTAGGGAACCATCCAAACATCCATCGCCAGGAAAATGGACAGACACACTCACGGGATATTCACACTATAGAATCTACTGGGACAGCAAGAATGAACAAACCACAGGCAAGGACTGGATATTTTTCATAAATATAAGGTAGAGGCAAGGGCCCAGACTCAGAGGAGAAAGTCCTGAATGATTCCATTCACATAAAGTTCAAAACCAGGTAAAAGGACTCTGCGGGGTTGGGCGGCGGGACGGCGGCGAGGCTCAGGAGTAGCAGGGTGGTGACCAGCAGGGGTCCAGCGCAGCCTCTGGGAACTAGGCTAGTTCTACTGCTTGACCCAAGAACTGGCTCTATGGACGTGTTCAGCGGGTGAAGTTGCCACAGAGCTGCCCAGTTCTGGTGTGGACACTTTTCTGCGGGTGTATTACACGTCAAAACTAAGCTAGACGGTGGGAATGTAAAATGGTGCAGCTGCTGTGGAGCACAGCTCAGTGGTTCCTCAGAAAGTTGAACATAGAATTAGCATATGACACAGCAATTCCACTTCTAGGTATGTACCCAAAAGAGCTGAGAGCAGGGACTTGGACAGATATTTGCGTACCAGCCGTTCACTGCAGCCTTATTCACGATAGCCAGAAGGCGAAAGCAGCCCAAGCGGAAGAATGGGTCCACAAAACGTGGTCCGTCCATGCAAGGGCTATCAGTCACCCTTAAAAAGGGAGTTTACACGCTACAGTGTGGGTGCACCTTGAAAACTGCACTAGGTGAAAGAAGTCGGACACAAAGCACAGCTGTCTTATGGTGCCCCTTAAATGAAATAACTAGAACAGGCAAATCATAGAGACAGCAGGTGGATTACAGGGCTTCCGGGGGCTGCGGGGGGTGGGGGGAGAATGGGGCGTTATGGCTCAATGGGCGTGGAATTTGTTTGGGTGATGAATATGCTTTGGTAACGGATGGTGGTGGCGGGAGCACAACACTGTGAAGATAATTAATGCCACTTAATTGTACAAACAGAAACGATGAAAATGGCCCATGTTAGCTTATGTATATGTCACCACAATGAAATTTAAAAATAAAAAATAAACAAAATAAAACTGTGACAGAATCTTCCTTAAGAAGCAGCGTGGCTGTCCTGAAGGCCCGATTCTGCACTGGATGTGCGACTTTGGTAAATCCGCCAGAAGTTGCAGCAAGTCCTGCTCCACCATCCACGTCTGAGAGCCGTGGTTTTCTGCAAACCTGAGCGTGACCATAGCTTCTGATCCTTTGACAAAGGCTTTTCTATTGAGCTTGCCCAGGTCAGTTCCAAAAGTCTGGGGCTCTGGTGTGGACTCCACCGCAGTGGTGATAAGATCGCAGCCCTGGGGAGTGGCTGTGGCTCAATCGACTGGGCTCCCGTCTCCCATACGGGAGGCCCTGGGTTCGCGTCTCGGGGCCTCCTTGTGCAGGGAAGCTGGCCAGTGCCCACGGAGAGCTGACGGCCCGCACCTGCAGAGAGCTGGTGCAGCAAGATGAAGCAACGAAGGCAGACAAGCAGACACAGAAGAACATGCAGCAAATGGACACAGAGAGCAGACAGCAAGTAAGCCACGGGGGGTATAAATAAATTAAGTAAATCTAAAAAGAAAAAGAAAAAAAGGTTCCAGCCCTAAAATTCGCGTTTCAATGCCCAGATTCTGCAAACAGTTCCACGATGCCCAGGTGGTGAAGTCCCCCCACTCCTTCCCCCTCTTTCCCTCCATCCTCACCTTCTCTTGAAAGAAGGCTCCCGACTTGGCCATAGCCCTCCTGGGAGCACGATGCAGGGCTGCTGCTGGGATTCCGCACTGGGCACCGGGTCTGGCCGCCTCCGGGCACCACTGCCTCGCCAGCTGGGCAGACCTTGGGGATCCGGGGAGACAGGCGTGGCCTCTTCCCACTCTGGCTGTGTGTGTCCTGAATCTTCGCCGTGACTCCCACAGCCCGACGCTCCCAGGGCAGGAGAGCCCAGCGGAGGTGGGCGGGCGCCGCCAGCGGCCCCAGTGGCCAGGGTCGCCCGCTCCCGGGACTCGTCGGGCGCGGTGGGCTGCCAGGCCTCGGTGCTGCAACCACGGGGCGCTCCCGGGCCGCTGGGCCTGCGGAGGGGGTGCTCGCCGCGCCTGCCGCCCCCTGAGGAGCTGAGGGCCTGTTGTGTGGGCAACAGCTTAGACTCACACACCCTGACCCCCCAAAAAGCCAAGGCCTGAGGCCTCAGAGGCAGATGAAACCCAAGCTCACCCTGTCCCCTCGCCTCAATTCTCCGCCTTTAAAATGCGTGAGGGAAGCGGATTTGGCTCAAAGGGTAGAGCATCCGCCTACCACATGGGAGGTCCGCGATTCAAACCCCGGGCCCCCTTGACCCGTGTGGAGCTGGCCCATGCGCAGTGCTGATGCGCAAGGAGTGCCGTGCCACGCAGGGGTGTCCCCCGCATAGGGGAGCCCCACGCGCAAGGAGTGCACCCCGTAAGGAGAGCCACCCAGCGCGAAAGACAGTGCAGCCTGCCCAGGAGTTGCACTGCACACACGGAGAGCTGCTGCAGCAAGATGACACAAAAAAAGAGACACAGATTCCCAGTGCCGCCAACAAGAATACAAGCAGACACAGAGAACACACAGGGAATGGACACAGAGAGCAGACGACAGGGGGAGGGAAGGGGAGAGAAATAAAATAAATAAATGAATAAAATAAAAGGCATGAGAAGGCATTGGTAACGCTGCCTCTTCACCACAGCTAAGAACATGAACTCGGCCCCCTGAGCCTCAGTTTCCCCACATGTGAAGTAGATGGGTGCTGGGAGAATCAAACGGACGAATAGATTTAAAACACCCAGAAAGGTGCATGCTACGGACATCTTTCCTGAATCAACAACAAAAGGAGAAAATAATGTGAGCTCTTAAAACGCCCACCCTCAGGGCCGGCTCTCGCGAGAGGAAGGGCCCCGGCGTCGGAACCTGGCTTCAGCAGTTCCTTATGTTTGCGCTTCTCTCTGCGTGGGCCTCAGCAGTTTTCTTCTGTTGTTGTTGACCGAGTAAAGTCATGTGAGTAGAGAAGATCGTTTCTAAGGCAACAGGCTGGGGCCCGTGGTGACTCGGGCGTCTCCTGCCCCCTCTCTGCCCTGGCTGACCCTGGCCTCGGACCACCAGAGAGACAAACACCCCCCACCCACTCTCCAAGGGGGGCCTCCTCACCCATCTCCCGCCAACCTCAGGCCTCTGTGGGCAAAAGGCACAGAGAGAGAAGCAGCCCAGGCTGGGGAGCTGCTTTATCAGCTCAAAGCTCCTGTGACGTGCAGAGTGGCAGGTTTCTGCTCCTCAGGTGGCTTGATCTTCAACTCATAAACGTCTGGGGACAGGAAGAAACCGTAGCACGGATCCAGAGCAAGTGGCCACGGTAGTTGCTGAGGGCAGGGAGAGGGAAGAAGAGGTGTGATGTGGGGGCATTTCAGGGCTTGGAGTCGTCCTGAATGATATCTCAGAGTCAGATGCTGGACATTATATACCCTGCCACAACCCACTGAATGGACTGGGGCAGAATGTAGACTACAATGTGGACTATAATTCATGCGGTGCAGCAGTCCTCCAAAATGTCTTCACCAAATGCAATGAACGTGCCACACTGATGAGGGAGGTAGTTGATGTGGGAGGAGTGGGAGGGTGGGGTGGGGTGTGTGGGGAACCTCTTATATTTTTTAATGTAACACTTTTTTTGTGATTTATGTATCTTTTTAAAAAAGACAATTTAATAAATATATATATATATTTAAAAATGCTGGTACAGTTTCCTCGGCTTCTCAGAGGCAAAGGTCTTCTGGGGACCTGGAGCTGGGGGCCGAGGTCGGGGGCTTGGCAGCCTCGGAAGGCCGGGGAGGGGGCGCGGCAAGGGCACGCCTGGTACAAAGGGCAGGGGCCCGCCTGGGGTGGAGTCCTTTCTCAGCCCCCCTGCGAGGTGCTGAGCTCCAGGCCCCAACACCCTGGCCATTTCCTCCCAGGAGAAATTTAGAATGAGAACATTCTAGAAGGGTACTAAGTCGACCCACACCCAAGTGCCATTTTTGTGGGTCAAAACAAGTTGAATTTCAGCAAATCTATAGAGACAGCAGCTTGTGGCTCCCTGGGCTGGGAAGAGGGGGACACGGGGCGAGGCGCGAACGGGCACGGAGCTTCCTTTGGGTGATGAAAACGGTCTGCAATTGGGCAGCGGAGGTGGTGGCACAATGTTGCAAGGGTGCTAAATGTCACTAACGGTAAAGTTTACGTTAGGCGTACTTTGCCGCGATTTTTTTAAAGTACACAATACTAGTTAAATTGTTACATATACCCCCAAACAGGCTGATTTGGGCAATTTCATAAGGTTTAACTTAATGCAGTTTCATAGGGAAAGGGCAAGATGTGGGAAACATAGCCTCTTTTGACTAATATCTAATTACGTGATACCGGATGCAGAGAAAGGAGCATCTGTCAGCTAAGAGCAAATTCTGGAGCACATTAACTACACCAACAACGAGGAGGAAACCACCACCCATCTCAGAGGCTTTGCGGATCGAGTTCAAAGGAAACTTTTGGTAAAAGGTCAGACAGGACGTGGTTCAGGGTGCGAGCGGTCAGCCACAACTCCTCACCTCTGCCCTTGTCGGGCCCAAGCAGCCACAGACTGAACGAGGTGGCCGTGTTCCAATAAAACTTTATTTACGGAAAACAGGCTGGGGGCCAGCTTCTGCCCAGAGGCCGTCGTTTGACATCACTAAAGGTGAGAGGGCAGGAATCACAGAGCCTTAGGATCGAAGGCTATTTGATGCCGGAGATCCTGCCTGGTTAGTCGCGGGCCATTTGAAGCATGGGGTTCTAGAATGTCAGAGCAGAACTTTGTTCTGAACATTAGCCAAGGAATTCTAAGCCATGTGTGACGACCGAGCATGTGAAATGTGGCTGGTCCAAAGAGCAAGGGGCTGGAAATGCAAAATGCACGCCGGATTTTGAAGACAGTACAAAAAGAGAAAAAAACAACATAAACACAAAACGGCTCCATCATTTTATATATCGATCATCTGTTGAGATGGCAATATTTAAAATAGATTCTAAAAACTCATTTTACCGCTTTGTTTTCTGTTTGGCTATTACTTGGCTGCTAGAAAAACGTAAAATCGCTGTCTTAGCTTGTCAGTGCTGCTGTAATGAATGTCCCCGAGGGGCTGACCGAAACAACAAGAATGGACTGGCTCACGGTGTTGGAGCATGAGAAGGCCAAAATCCAGGTGTGTGCTGGATCGCGCCGTCCCTGAAGGCCGCTCGCTGCGGGGCGGGGCAGCAGGCGTCACACCTCAGCCTCGGCCTCCGTCGCAGGCGGCTCTCCGGCCCGTCACCCACGAGGCCCACGAGCCCCTGCCTCGAGGAGTCAGTCATGCTGGGAGAAGGACGCCCTGTCTGTTGGCTTCACCTTGACTGCTGACGTCAGCTGACAAGTGGGCCCACATCCCAGGACGGGGCCAGGACCTGAAGGCGTGTGTGCAGGATGCGACCATCTGTGGCGATGGCCCACGGGGCCAGCCGTTTCACCGCACAACGCTGACCCGGACAGGCACCTCCTGGGATGGCGGTGGGATGTCGGGGAAGGCTGCCCGGGGTGGGTGCTGGGAGAGGCCGCAGGGGGAGAGTGTCGGCCAAGGGTGGGGAGGCGCCCCGCGGGGTGGGGGGGAGACCACCGCCTGCCTCGGCCCGGCCGTCACTCACTTCCCGTCCCCACAACTTCCCCTTTGGAACTTGTTGACCCAGCAGATTCCCCAGCCCACTTCCCCTCGCCCTTCAGGCCACTTCCTTCCTGGGCAGGGTTGGTCAACACCAAACAGAGGCCGCCCCGGAGAGGGCCCCTGATCCTCTTCGTTGGTCTCCAAGAGTTCCTGGCAGACCCTGCCCTTAGGACAGCATCTCTCCCTCTGAGTCAGGGTGGAGGGCGGACCGCACGGCCCACAACAAACTTCTCAAACCAGGAAGGCTTGCAGATGGTAGGGAACAAAGATGGAGTGTGGGAGGCAGAGGAGGAAATCAGGGAGGACTTCCTGAAAGAGACAGCACCCCCAAAGGAAGGTAGAATGGCGCCAGGGGTGGTCATTTAAAAAAACAAACAAACAAAAACTGGCTGGTTATGAGGATACCACACTAATGCGGGGTGTTAATAGGGTGATATATGGGAGCTCTCTTTTATGCCTGATTTTTCTGTAATAAAAACAAAATCGCCACTAGAGGACTAAATCTAGGGCTATCGACTGTGGGGTGATGGGAGGAGGAAGTGAGTTAAATCTTCATCTGTCAAGGCAATAAAAAATAGCTAAAGTTAAACAAACAAAACGACGACGACAGAAAAACAGACTGGGCAGCTGCGGGACCAGGCAAGGGCCAGGCAGGGGGCCGAGGACGGAGGGGGCTCGGAGGAGGCAGAGCATGCGGTGGGGAGAGGGTGGCACCCAGAAAATCCTGAGGCTCAGCCTGGGCGAAGGGGTGGGTGGCAGGGCCTCCCTGGGACAGGGAAGCGGGGGGGGGGGGGGGGGGGGAGGCAAGTTCGGGGAAGGTGCTGCGGTCGGTTTGGGCGGGGCGAGCGGGTGGGTCGGGCCACGTGAGGGGGAAAGTGTTGGGTGATGTTGCAAGAGAGAGAGAGGAGGTGCGGGTACAAGAAAGCAGGGGGGACGAGCGGAGAAGGCAAAATCTGCAAAAAAGCAGAGATGAAGCCAGCCGGGGGGGCAGGGGGGCCCATGGCCGGGAAGGAGGCCTGCGAGGGGGGAGGCCAGCAGCGGGCGGCCCTGGGGGTCAGGAGGCCCTGCAAACTGCAGGGAGCCGGGGCTCGGGGCTTCCCAGCCATGTGGCACCAGGAGGCCGGTTCAGGGGGAGCAAGGCTCAGGGCACGTGCTGTCGCAGGGACCCGCATTCCTTACCAAGCGGCCACGCAGACCACACACCGCCTCTTCTGTGGGCTCAGCCGAGCCCATCGAAGTACCCCAAGCAGACGCAACAATCCTCGGATTCGCCCGAGGCATCACCAGCCCCCAGGCTGCGGCGGGGTGGGGGGGGTGCCAGCTCCTGAGCCCACCTGCTGGAGAGGGAAGCAGGCTCCAAGCCCAGGGCCCCAAGCCCTGGAAGCCAGCCAGCCCCAGGCAAGACAGGTGCAGAGGGCGCGACAGACACAGGATTTTGAAGACTTTGCCCAAAAAGAAAAAAGTAAAAAAATCTCATTAACTTTTTTTTTATCACTACATGCTGAAAAAAAAGTATTTTTGATATATTGGGTTAAATAGACATCTATTAGATCATTATTCCATATTAAATATCATGACATAACAATAGAATAGAATATACACAATAGGACTTAACATGACTCTAATGTAGTAATAGATATCATTATAACGATATATTTATTACTGTAGTAGAGAGTCTAAATGACAGATTATTCTATAAAATATTTCTATTGTCGGGAAACGGACTTTGGCCCAGTGGTTAGGGCGTCCGTCTACCACATGGGAGGTCCGCGGTTCAAACCCCGGGCCTCCTTGACCCGTGTGGAGCTGGCCATGCGCAGTGCTGATGCACGCAAGGAGTGCCGTGCCACGCAGGGGTGTCCCCCGCGTGGGGGAGCCCCACGCGCAAGGAGTGCGCCCGTGAGGAAAGCCGCCCAGCGTGAAAAGAAAGAGCAGCCTGCCCAGGAATGGCGCCGCCCACACTTCCCGTGCCGCTGACGACAACAGAAGCGGACAAAGAAACAAGACGCAGCAAATAGACACAGAGAACAGACAACTGGGGGTGGGGAATTAAATAAATAAATAAATCTTAAAAAAAAAAAAAAATTTCTATTGTTAATACAGCATATCGTAGTTATGTTGTATTATTAGACATACTGCTATTATTTCATCTGTTTCTTTTTTAATACGGCTTTACTAGAAAATTTTAAACTACGTAGGGGCAGCATATTTCTGTTGGAGAGTCCCGGCCTGTACAACATTTCTAGCCAATCTGCACAACTCCCAAGGCCACACATTTCATTTCACCAAGAAAAATCACTCAGAACGCCCTTTAGGGGCCTGTGGACTGGTGCTAAAACCCCTGCGGAAGCTCTGCCCAGGGGTGCTTCCAGGGGGCCTCTGTCAAAGGCTGGAGAAGTGCTTCTCCAAGAAGTGACTCCACGAGAGCCCTTCACCTTGGAACAATGTCAGGAGACACATGTCCACACCGACCCCCACGCACACAACACCACCAAGCAGAAACATCTTCAAGTCGGTTAAAAAGCACACGACGTGGCAAGAGCGATCGTTTTTTATTGTCATTATTAAACTCATGCGTGCTCTTTTTTCTCTTCGTTTTTTAAAATTACTATTTTTAAAATATTGTTTACAATCTGCTTCAGCCACTCGCTTTTATAAAGATCGCACCTGCAGCCCTCTCCCCCCACCCAGGCCTTCGAGGGTGTCAGGAGATGCTTTACAGCGCAACAAAACGGCCACCCAAGTCAAAGTTTGCACACATTTACATTCAGAAAAGAAACATTCCCGTAATTTATAATCAAGAGTACACTTTTCTTCTTCTTCTTCTTCTTCTTCTTCTTCTTCATTAAGTTTATTTTCCACTGAGGTAAAGTATAGACTTTATGGCTGGGAAATCAAATACAGTGTTTTTGACCTTTGCTATTGACCGGTCGGGGGTCAACATGACAGAACAGGTTTTGGCAAGATGCAAATAATAAAAAGATTCTCCTTCTGAAGTTTGCTCAGGAGCAAGTTTGTTGTTCCGGCAGCCTTTTCATTGGACTGTTGGGGGAAATGGCCCTGCTGCCTCTCAAATCACTTGTCTGAGAAAACTTACTTCTCCCCAAGGCAGCACCTTTTCATCATTTTCTGCCTCTCATGTTGTCCAGGTCTAATCCTCCACTGATTCCCATTAATTGTATCTCCTAAAATAATTTCCTCTACCTCTTGGCTTGGCCACTTTTAATTCTCTATTTTTTTTTTTTACTTTTTTTTTTAACAAATTACTTTTATTGATTCATATTAATAAAGCATAAATCCATCCAAAGTGTACAATCATTGGTATTCAGTATAATCACTTAGTTGTACATTCATCACTTCAATCATTTACAGCGTTTTCATTAGTCCAGTAATACTAATAATAATGGAAAACAAAAACCAGTCAAACAAACATACAAACAAAGTGCACTCGGCCTCTCTTACGCTTCCCTGCCAAAACAGAGCAGCTATTCTGTCTCCGTCTCTCTAGTTTACTTGTGTTTATATTTTATTTTTAAAAGCCTTATATATGCAATATCACCCATATTTGTGTTTTACATGAAGTTTCACTCTGTTATATAGTCTCATGTTACATTTTTCAGTTTTCCTTCCAGTAGTATACGTGTCCTCAGACTTTCCTTTCGACCACAACATGTCATACCCATGTACTAGCTCTGCTAGTCACAAACACCACGATGTGCTCTCACCATTTCCATTCATTTCCAAAGATTTACAAACAACCTTTTAGTCAATTCTGCACAGATTAACTATCAGCTTTCCATTCTCTACCCTCATTCTATTTTCTGGTGACCTATATTCTAATTGTTAAATTCCATGAGTTTACATAATATATTTAGTTCACAATAGCACAATCCTACAGGATTTGTCCTTTTGTGTCTGGCTTGCTGCACTCAACATAATGTCCTCCAGGTTCATCCATGTTGTCATAGGCCTCACGACTTCATTTCTTCTTACAGCTACATAATATTCCGTCCTGTGTAGACACCACTATTTGTTTATCCATTCATCAGTTGAAAGACACCTGGGTTGTTTCCAATTTTTGGCAATTGTGAATAGTGCCACTATGAACACCGGTGTGCAGAATCTGTTTGTGTCACTGCACTCGGTTCTTCTGGGTACATACCCAGTAGTGGTGTTGCAGGGTCACGTGGCAAGTCCATATTCAACTTCCTTAGGAACTGTCAAACTGTCCTCCACGGTGGCTGTACCATTCTGCATTCCCAACATGCACGCCATTTTAAACACCCCCTGTATGATTCCATTTAAATAACATTATTGAAATGACATTACAGAAAGGGAGAAGAGATTAGTGGTTGCCAGAGGTGAGAGCGGGGGAGGCAGACACAGCTATAAAAGAGCATCCAGGGGGTTTCCTTGTGGGGACGAAATGTCCTATATCGTGACTACATCAATGTCCACAGCCTGATCAGGATAGTTTGACCAGTTTTGTAAGATGTAACCAATTGGGGGAAACTGGGGGAAAGGTACCTACTCAGGAAACCCTCGGTATGATTCCCCACGACTGCATGTCATCTACAATTACCACAAAATAAACAGGTGAATTTTTTTAAAAAAGTTCCAACAGAACAGCAGTTTACAAAGTAAAATCCCCCTGTACCCCGTTCTTCCCAAGGTACCCCGTGGATGAGCTTCCGCCCAGCCAGTAGGTCCCTTATTTCAGCCGCTCCTGTTCCTTCTTCTTGCTTTGGACATCCCTTCAGATCTCATACTCTTTTTCTAAAATAGATGCCAATTAAGTAACGTTTCAACTTCATGTCTTTTCTTTACATCAACTGACTTATCCCAGGGTAAATAAGGGTCGTGTGCTTTTTGCTTTGACCTTAACAAGAATACCTTTGGAGACACCGGGTACATTTTCCCCCCTAACCCTCTGTGAAATAAACACCTAACTACTGAAAAAAAACGGTTTCGAGTTTCGGCAGACGCCCTCCGGATGGAACGTGGTCCCAAACGTTCTCAGAGGCAGGCCAACGACGCCCGGGGACGTGCGAGGTCCTCCGCCTCCGACGGTCCCTCGGGTGGGAGGAGCCGCCGCGCCGGGAGCCGAGGAGGAAGGACGGGCCGGGCGAGGCGGCGCGGAGGCGGCGGCCGGGCCGGCCCCGCGGGCCTCACACCGCCTCGCTCTTCTCGGCCGACCCGTCGGCGGTGGAGCGCGTGACGCTGCGGCTGTCCCCGCCCGGCGTCTCCTCCGTCAGCACGTGGCGCAGCAGCGAGCGGAACGACTTGCGGAAGCGCGCCCGGAAGCCCTGGCCGGCTACCACGTAGATGACGGGGTTGATGCAGCAGTTGAGGTAGGCGATGGCGATGCAGAGCGGGTCGACGCTGAGCAGGCGCTTGAAGACGGCCGAGCGCGCGTCGTGCAGCGCCAGCATCAGCCCGGTCACCTGGTAGGGCAGCCAGAAGACAAAGAAGCTGGCCACCACCGCCACCACCACCTTGAGCGTCTTGGAGGAGCGCGTGGCCTTGCGGCTCCAGGCCCGCAGCAGAAGGACGGTGTAGCAGATGGACAGGGTCAGGAGCGGCCACAGGAAGCCCACGACCAGCCGGACGCTGGCCACCACCTTCTCCGCCATCCGGTGCGCCTTGTAGTCGACGCCGCACGTGATCTTGTAGGGAAAGTGCTCCTCGCTGGTCCTCCGGTACAGGAAGGAGGGGATGATCAGCAGCACGGCCAGCCCCCAGGCCACGCCGCAAGCCCCCCAGGCCAGGCAGGGCCCCCGGAAGTTCTGGCACCAGATGGGGTTGAAGACCAGCAGGCAGCGGTCGGCGCTGATGAAGGCCAGCAGCAGCACGCTGGCGTACATGTTGAGCAGGATGAGCGAGGGCAGCACGCGGCAGGCCGCCTCGCCGAAGACCCAGTGGCCCTCCTGGAGGAGCGACGTGAACAGCACGGGCAGCGCCAGGCACGACAGGAGGTCGGCCAGCGCCAGGTTGAGGAACCACACGGCGTTGATGGCCCGCCTGGCCTCGGACCCCGTCACCCAGACCACCAGGGCGTTGCCGGGCACTCCCACCAGGAAGACCAGGGCCAGGACGATGAGCGCGACTATGTTGGGCACGCTGATTTTGGGGCCGCCGGGGGACCCGTCCACGGGGCCCCCGTGGTCCAGGGGCAGGTCGTTGTACCTGTCGTAGTTGTCGTACTCAGAGGTGTTGTTCGCCAGGAGGTCCTGGGCGGGGAAGCAGAGGGGCGGGGAGGGGGTGAGGCTGCGGGCACGCGGCGGGGGACGTCTTGGTGGCCAGCCGCCGCCTCTCAGAGCCGCCCGTTTCTCCCCAAAATAGGCGGGTGTTGAGGGCTAACAGCCAGCTGGGGCGATATGCTGGTGATTAAAATACTAAAACACCTCCGCAAAACTGATAAAGAGCCTATGTCCTGGAGGCCCCCAGACCCACCCACTGAGCCACCCTCACTCCTCCCTGGAAGACTCTGGACTTTTCCATGATCCGGAAACCAGATGGTTAAAGCGTGGCCCTGCTACCTTGTGGGATCCGCTATCTGCTCTGGTAGGGACTGACGGTTGGAGATTTTTAGTATCTCCCCAAACCTGAGATGATTGTAATGGACAGCGTCTCCCCCCACCACCATCCCCAGCAGCCTAGCCCCCTCCCTGCCACCTTCCACCCCGAGGCAGGGGCCAGCTCTGTGTCCATCTGGGGGTGGGTACCTGTGGCCTTACAGAGGAGGTCGGGGTTCAGCAGGACCTCACCCACCTCAGGGACAAAAATCAGGGGGGCACCCAAAACACAGCATTTCAAGAGAAATTGTAATTTAATGTGGTATTTTTAAGAATCAAAATTAAGACCAAAAAAAAAAAAGATTCAAATTTTAAAGAAAGACGGGCTGTTCTTGTTTGTTTCTTTGACGACCCTGTGTTGTGCAACAGGCACTGTGGTTTCCAAACAGGCCATGATTTGTGTTTGCAGCCAGGCAGACTTACACAGACTGACGATGTACCAACCGATTGGGCAACCCAGAGCTTTCTGTATGGTCATGTGTGTTTTTTAGTTTGGAGATTTGTTAACTTTTTCTGTTTGGTTCAAACTATGGCAAGGGTTGGGATATTTTGATAAGGGCACGTAAGTGTGCACACGTGTGCTTTTGTCTTGGGGTCCAGCACTGGGTTAGGAGGGCAGGTTTGAGGTCGATCCACCAGAATCCAGATCCCGGATGTCCCACTGAAGTCGGCACGGCCTCTGCAAGGTGCTCTACTGCTCTCTCCTCTGTTTCTGTCCTAATAGACGGGCCTCAGTGCGTTCACTCCTGCAGAGAGCTTGGCAGTCCCTCGGCTTTGGCTTTCACTCCAAAGCCCCCACGTGGTAGGAGAACTTGTCAATCTCAGAACAGAGGCAAAATGTCTGAGGACAGCAGCAGAGGAACGTGGAATAAGAGAGAGATTTTTCCTTGCCAAGGTGAAGGCAGAAGGAAGTAAAGAAACAGAGAAGGCTATGAATTCAAGAGCAGAGGAGACTGAAGCACCCAGATTATGGTCTCTAAATACCACGAGACTTTCCGGCGGTGACGACCTCCCTTCAGGAACACGCCTCTCACGAGGACCTCCTCCATCCCTCTCCAGAGAGGAGAAGAGGAAACGCGAGGAGAAGCGCCTGTGCAGAGCCCCCATCCCTGCCTCCTGGGTGTAAAATGCCCAGGAGGCTGTAAAATCAGCTCGGTCTGTAGCCACACACAAGCAGTGGTTTAGTGTGTGGGCTGCTCCACTGTCCTCTGCCAACCTACTAGAGGAAAAGCAAGGCTCACAGAAGGATGCCCCTTCTCACGACGCAGCACTAAAAGCACCCTGCGGGAGGAGGAGCGGGAGACCGTCCCAATCAACATTTGGGATACAAAAAATACAAAATGATAAATAAATAAGTAAATACCATTAGCCATTCAAAGGAACCAGGGCTCCTGGAAGAAAGGTTGAGCCATGTTCTGGGGCAGGAAAGATACACAATATACAAGACTATATTGTACTGGAAAAGAAGGACGTTCTTAAAGAATGACACGGACATGTCAAAAAGACACAGGAGACAAACTGAAAGAGCCCCCATTAGCCATAGAACAATTTGAGCAGCAAATAATAATACTAATCACTGCAATGGGCTGAAATCCATTGAGTTCCTAAGGATCTATGCATTACCAGTGATAAGACAGACAAACTTCACATCACCTTAAATACCGAAGGCAGGTAAAGATATCACAAGAAAACGAGGTCATAAAGGATGTGGCAACACAGGAGAACCTGGAGGATGTTATGTTGAGCAAGGCAAGCCAGACACAAAAGGACAACTCCTGTACGATTGCGTTACCATGAGCCAAATATATTGTGTAACATGCGATATGACTCAAGAAAAACTTTATAGGTGTCCAGTACATTTAATTGAGAAATGTATGTTTTTATTCAACTGTATTTTCTTATTTTTAAATTATTGTTTATATTTTCAATTATTAAAAATACAAAATAAAACTTAAAAAAAAGGTATCACAAGAAAAGGAATTTACAGAGGAGCGGATGTGGCTCAGCAGTTGGGCACCTGCCTCCCACATGGGAGGTTCAGGGTTTGATTCCTGGTGCTTCTTAAGGAAGACGAGCAGACATAATGAGCGAACAAGCGCAAACAGCGAGCAGACAGATGAGGGTGCCATCGGGGCGGGGGGGAGGAAATCACAGACCACAAATATAGATGCAAAATACTAGCAAACTGAATCTAACAGTGTGTTAAAAGATTATACAGGGAAGCGGACTTGGCCCAGTGGTTAGGGCGTCCGTCTACCACATGGGAGGTCTGCGGTGCAAACCCCGGGCCTCCTTGATCCGTGTGAAGCTGGCCCATGCGCAGTGCTGATGCACGTAGGGAGGGCCCTGCCACACAGGGGTGTCCCCTGCGTAGGGGAGCCCCACACGCAAGGGGTGCACCCCTTAAGGAGAGCCGCCCAGCGCGAAAGAAAGTGCAGCCTGCCCAGGAATGGCGCCGCCCACACAGAGAGCTGACACAACAAGGTGATGCAACAAAAAGAAACACAGATTCCCGGTGCTGCTGGTAAGGATAGAAGCAGTCACAGAAGAACACACGGCGAATGGACACAGAACAGACAGCTGGAGGGGGGGGGGAGAAAGGGGAAAGAAAGAAATAAAATAAATAAATCTTTAAAAAAAAATAGATTATTCACCATAATCAGTGGTATTTATCCCAAGAATGCAAGGGTGGTTCAACATAAGAAAATTAATCAATACACCACATAATAGAATGAAGGAAAAAGATGCACATGATTATCTCAAATGATCCAGAAAGAGCATTTGAGGAAATCCAAGATGCTTTCTTGATTAAAAAAATGAAAGAAAAAAAAAAAACACAATGAGAAAACTAGGGATAGAAGAACCTCCTCACTATGACAAAGGGAACATGTGAAAAAAACCCAGCTAATGTCATACTCAACAGTGAAAGACTGAAGGCTTTTCCTCTGAGATCAAGAACAAGGCAAGGATGCCTGCCTCCACCCTCGCTATTCAACATTGCACTGGAAGTGCTGACAACTAGGCAAGAAAAAGAAATAAAGGTAAAGAAGTCAAACTATTCCTACTCACAAATGATATGATCCCACTTATAGAAACAAACAAACAAAAAAAACCTCATTGGTTACCTTTTTATTCTGCAAAGGGAAAGAATCAAGCATTTCTCCCACCATTTCCATACAGGGGCAAATATTCAAATGGGAACGTTCTTTATAGAAGAATTTAAGAATAACACGTGCAGGAGAAATGAGAGGAGTGATGAAGTCGTGGCTCTGGGCAGCGATCGGCGTCTGATAAAATCCTTAGGTGAACCCCTGATGGACGCCCTTACGAGAAAGGAGTCGGGCCGGCATCCCCTGCAGCCACCTGCCAATCGCAGCACCCCAGGGAGAGAGAGAACTGGATCTTGTGCACCACCTGATGGGGTGCAGCAGGAGGGATGCAGCAATGGAGTCGGGGGGGGGAATGAACCTGAATCTAATTGGGGTTCTAGATCTAAAACTACCCGTTTACCAAAAAAGCGGGGGAGAGCAGAACATGTTAAATGACACCGCAGGGATGCAACCAGTGGGAAACGGCCAGCAGACGATCGGTTTCTTCCACAAATGAGGGGCATTTAATAAAAGGGAGGCGAACGGTTATGGTTTAAAAGAGTTTAAGAGATACATCATCCATAAAGACAATGCGGAACCTCATTTGGATCCTGAGTTGACTAATCAACTGGAAAATATGACATTTTGAGATAATCAGGGAAACTGTAAAAATGGGTTGAGTACTTGATGAGGTTAAGGAGTCAGTGCTGATTTCCTTGGGTGTGATACGGTATTGTGCTGATGTGAAAAGAGGGGGAGCTTCTCTGATAGCGATACACAGAGAAATGAGACGTGTTGGGTTAGCTTTAAAACACTCCAGCAAAAGGAAGAGCTAGAGCAAGAGGGAGCGGGAGAAAAGGAGAGAGAGGAAGAGACGGAGGGAGGGAGCGAGCAAGGGGAGGGGGGAGAGGAGGGGTGCAGATGGCCAAGAAGGGCAAAGTGCTGACAACTGTTGAGACTGGGTGCGGGGTGCATGGGGTTCAGTACATCACTCTCTACTTTCGCATGTTGGAAATTTTCCAGAATAAAATAAGATGAAGGACAGAGGGGTTCTGAGGACTTCTTTCCCGACAGAACTGCTGGGAAGCGCTCCTTCATGTGCCCAAGAGGGAAGTTCTGCCGCAGGGGACAAGGGGGCTGGAGAGAGCCTTGACCACGGTCCCGGCCCCAGAGCACCAGATGTGGCCGAAAAGCCTCCCCCAGGGCAGGGCAGCAAAGCCCAGGCCTGACCCTAGCGCTTTCATCCCGACCACACCCTCCAGGCAGGTTTTAGTAATACGCCCATTTTACTGATGAGGTCACCGAGGCACGGGAGGACGAAGCCGAGGGGAATTCAGACCCCGACAGGCTGGCATTCAAACCCGGCAGGGCTGCCCCCAGCATCTCCCGGGGGTCTGTGGGGAGCATAAGGGCACCTCGGGGGCAGTGTCTGTGGCAGGTGGAGCCGCCTGTCCTCAGAGGCCGCTGTGACACCAACCCAGGGACGGAGGGATGTTGGAAACTGAGGCGCAGTGTGTGGTCTAGCAAGGAGAGACGCTGTCTCCGTGGCTAGCTTGCAACCTAAGGAATGCAGCGTTTGAGTGCTTGATGGCTATCAGGATGATGCCACAGGCAGAGATTAAAATGCGCACATACACTTGACAGTAAATAGAACACTTAGAACTTATGCCTTGAGATAAGATTTTCTGAGCTCCTTAGACTATGAGTAATGCGGATAGTTAACTGCATGTTGCTGCTTGTTCTCACGCAGACTGGGGTATATAGAGAGCCCCTCGTAAACAATAAAGTTGTCTGAGGAGTCTCTACTCACAGACCCCCTGATCCCAGCTCTCTCTCTCTTTCTCTTTGTTTCATTCTCCTCTTTCTCTTTGTTTCATTCTCCTTTTTCTCTTTCTTTCATTCTCGATACCCTTCGGGCCCAAATCTCCAACAGAGGGACAGCGAGAGAAGATGACTTGTTGCTATGGAAATATTCAGAGCTGGATTTCTAGTGCACGTGAATTCACAGACAGGTTTATACCCGCTAAAGCAAGGTTGAAAGCAAATCGATTTTTTTAAATTTTTAAATTAAAAATAAACAAGGGAGCACCTGTGGCTCAAGCGGTGGCGCACCTGCCTCCCACATGGGAGGCCCGGGGTTTGGATTCCAGTACCTCCTAAAAACCAAAACAAACAACATGCAAACAAACGAAAAAACCAACTCAGGGGAGCCGCCGTGGCTCAGTGGTTGAGCGTCGGCGTCCCACATATGAGGTCCTGGGTTCAACCCCTGGCCCCCATGCCTAAAAAAGAAAAGGGAGAGAAGAAAAGAAAAAAAAAAAAAAAAGCTTAGCCTAGTCAGTGCCTGAAACATAGCAGGACAAGAATAACATTGCGGTTCTTATTCTCGTCATGATTACAATTACTGAAGAATAATCAGTATCTTTCTCTGGACTACTCCTTTTTCGGGGGGTAGGGAGCAATCTTTTTTATGTCTAGCCCCCTTACATTCCCCTAGAGACAGCCAAGCTGATCATGGCAGTGGGCACTGGTGGCAGGTTCAGGCCGGTGATTCAATTATTGAAATGCAGAGTGCCAGCTGGTGCGTGGGGGACAGTGTAGGACACGCAATACAACAGAAGAGGGTTCAGCCGCACAAGGAAAAACATTTTCCTTAAGTGAAAGAAGCCAGGCACAAAAGGACAGGTAGTGCACAATTCCGTTTTTATGAAATGTTCAGAATGGGCAACTCCCTGGGGACAGAAAGCAGATTAGCAGGTGCCAGGGGCTGGGGGGGACGACGGGGGGTGACTAATGGGTACAGGGCTTCCTTTTGCGCTGATGGAGCTGTTTTGAAACGGGGTAGCTGGGATGGTTGCTCAACACTGTGGATGTGCTAAATGCCACTAAATCTAAAACGGTCAGTGTCATGAAGAAGGGCTGAGGCACAGTTGCAGGGGACACCCAAAGGCAACGTGGGGTCCTGGGCTGGATCCTGGAGCAGGAAAAACAAAGGCGCTGTCAAGGGCATTCGCTGGGACAACTGGAAAGATTGGACTATAGTCTGCAGATGAGAGAATAGTGTCACATCAGTTGTTAAATTTCCTGATATTTGCAACTGTCCTGTGGTCGTGTCCTTGTTCTTAGGAAATAACACTGAAGTATTTGGGGGTAAAGGGGTATAAGGTCTGCAACGAACTCTCAAATGGTTCAAAAAAAGATGGCTGATGATGATGGTGTAGATGGGTGATTGACAGGGTATATGATATGATATGACAGATGATATAGACAGAGCGATATGGATGGATGGATGGATGGCTAAAAAGCAAGTAAGGAAAATCTAGGTAAGGAGAATAAGGAAGTTCCTTGTACTAGTCTCACTTTTTTTTTTTTCCCTATATGTTTAAAATTATTATTTCTAAAGAGAAAGTTTAATTTTTAAAAAATTTCTGTTGGTAAATAGTCCCGACCTTGAGCTACTCCTCCACCCCAGCACCCTGGCTGTCCTGGTCCCCAACCTGGGAACCCTTCCGCTAAAGCGTTAGCGGTGGCCACAGTAGCAGACCCCAGCCCGTGCACGGGGGGCATCCGCGCCTTCACATTTGTTCACTGGTTTTTACGCCCCCCCCCTGGACCTAACACACGAAGCTAACTTTTTGCCTCTGCCGGTTTCACAAGCTCTTGGCCACCCTCGGCTGCTGAATGACTCAGACCCCACGGAGAGGAGGCCCCCCACCCTCTGCTCTCACGTGGTACTCCTCTCTGACAGCTGACAAAGCGCCTTTCCTGGCATGAGCTCACTCGGTCCTGTCCGCTCACTGGCTCTGTGAGCGCAGGAGAAAAAGTTGCTGATCGAGACGCTCTGTGGTTTTCAGGATCTTCCCGAGGCGAAAGGGTTACAAAGCCTGGCTCCGCAGCATCCCCGCTGAGACTAGGAGCAACCCAAGTGTCCAGCAAGAGGGGACTGGCTGAACAAATGACGACATAGCTGAGGCCATGGCTACAGCAAAAACAAAAACGAGGAAGTTGTTCAAGTGTTGATGGAGAGAGACGTCTAAGACCTGTATTCACTGCAGCTTCGGTTTTAAAGATGAAATAGTTGGAATAATCGAAATCTCCTAGCGGTAGGGATGTGCCCACCCATGGGAGTACTACAGAGCGGCTAAAAGAGGAGGCCGCGCCCTGAAATGCCTGGGGTTGTAGCAGTGCCTTCCTCCGCAGGTTGTCTTAAAATGAAATTACAGTCGATTCGTGTTCTTTGCAGGAGTTACGTTCTACAAAGGCCCCACAAACGCTGAGTTAGCCACTGTCGAACCACTCTTCCCTTGGGAAATACGGGGGGAGGCTCCTGTGAGCCTCGGGTCACATTTTCCTCAACCAATCAATACATGACCTCCTTTTGTGCATGTTTCTGTTTAAAGACACCTTGTTTAAAATACATTACTGCTTCATCAGCCTCGGACTCCCGGCCCCCAGCGCTGCAGGCCATGCCTGGACGGAGCTTGTCTAACACGTGTGTTCCTGCCATCAGGCCCTGCACCGCCTCCTCCCACTTCAAAACTCTAGACCGCCCCTCGGCATGACACAGGAGGGCCATTTTACACAGCAGAGTCATCCACGAAAAGCGTGAAAATGTGAAAAGGATGACACAAAATATACTACCCAAAGGACGCTTGTTTACAGGAAGAGAGCTGAAACAAGAAGGCAGAGCGCTGCCTTGGTGGACCTCAGCTGGGAATGTGTGCGGGCAATTCAAAATGTTCACCATCCTGCAAATGTCCTTGAACGACTGCAAAAATGCTGCCAGGGGAAGGAGCTGTGGCTCCATCGACTGGGCTCCCGCCTCCATATGGGAGGCCCAGGGTTCGCATCCCAGGGCCTCCTTGTGAAGGCAGGCTGGCCTGCGCCCACGGAGAGCTGACAGCCGCGCCCGCAGAGAGCTGGCACAGCAAGATGATGCAACGAAGGGAAATAAGCAGACACAGAAGAATGCGCAGCGAATGGACACAGAGGGCAGACAGCAAGCAAGCCACAAGGCGGGGGAGATACATAAATAAATAAAATTAAAAATTAAAAAAATCTTTTTAAAAAACGTGGTCAGTACTGATTTTGGGGTTACAAATAAATTTTAAGGTAAATATGGAATCCGTGAACACTGAGGATCACCTATAGTTGGTAAGCATGAAATGCTTAGCACGGTGACTGGCATGCATTAACAAATGCTGGTTACTAATCTCAGATGTTATTCATGAAAAAAGCACGCAAAAAGCATATGTCTATTGGAAGGGGGCAAAAAGGACAGACATGTATACATTGAGTGCCATCTGTATGCCAGGCACTGTTGTAAGAAATTTCATTTTGGTTTTTCCACAATCCTATGATGAAGGACCTATTATAGCCCCACCTTAAAGAAAAAGAAGGGAGCAGATGTGGCTCAAGCAGTTGGGCACCTGCCTCCCACATGGGAGGTTCAGTTCCCAGTGCCTCTTAAAGAAGACGAGCAGGATGGCGAGCTGACGCAATGAGATGATGCAGCGAGGAGACACAATAAGAAACGCAACAAGCAGGGAGCAGATGGGGCTAAAGTGATAGGGTGCCTCCCTTCCACATGGGAGGTCCCGGATTTGGCTCCCGATGCCTCCTATAAGAAGACGAGCAGACACAGAGAGTAGGCAGCGAGTGCAAACCACGAAGGGCAGAGAGAAATAAATAAACAAACCTTTAAAAAGAAAAAGAAAAAGAGAAGGGGATCCAGAGAGGGAAAAGCATCCTCAGCTCTTAGGCAGCAGAGGCAGGATTTGAACCCAGGCCATTGCGATTTCAGGACCCCCCACATCAAACTACCCCCTGCTCCCTGCCCTGAGCATCTGCAGATTATTTCTGGAAGGATCCACCAAAACCCAAGGGGGCCTCTGAAGGTCATGACCAAGAGTCTGAGGCTCTGGGGCGGGCAGGGAGCCTTTGGGACATGGGAATGTGTTATGGAAAGAAGCAAACGCTGGCCTTATTCTGAAAGCCCTTTTGGCCCAAGTCAGGTGGAAAGTGGGGACGAGGGGAACAGAGCGCTCTCAGACCCGCCCTGGTCCATCCCACTCGTCCCGGGTTCCCCTTTCAGAAGCACGTCAGCGCCTGCAGCCCTGCCGGGCTGGGTCCCCGGCCCCGGGGACGGAGGCGGGAAAGGGGACCCTCATTTAGCCTGGACAGCGTCTCCCTGAGGCTCACAGAACCCGGGGCACTGCCACCAACCACGGAAGAACTCAGGACACCTCCCCGCCGGCCTGGGCCTCGGTTTCCCCGTCTCTGTAGTTCAGACCGCCTGAGATCCCACAGAGGTAACCTCATTCCTCCAAGACGGTCCCGCTCTTGCCAGCCCCCCAACCGCCCCACCCCGGCCATTCCCACGGCCCAGAGCCCTTTCCTGGACGCCTGCACTGGTGCAAGTCTCAGGCCTCCTCCAGGACGCAACTGGGGGCTTGCTGGGGGCCCCAGCCCCACGGGGTTGCTGTGGCTCCCATGGGCCCTGGACAATCTTAACCCGCCTCAGCCCAGTCCTGGCGTGGGAGAGTCTGAGAGAGAAGGAGGGAAATGGAGGAGGGGGAGAGGGGAGAGGGAAAGGGAGAGACGGAGCGGGGAGGGGGCCGGGGAAGGAGGGCGAGAGGAGAGGGGCCTGCGTGCAGGCCCCGGCGGGACTCACCATCTTCCAGCTCCGGGGCTCCCCGCGCCCTGCCTGTGGGTCCCTCCTGGTCCCCGCCGCCCGCAGGGCTGTGGCTTTTAAGGTCCCCAGGAGGGTGCAGATAGCAGGGAGGAAATGACCGCCTTCCCCCTCGGGCGTTCCCATTGGTCCGAGCATCAGGCACCCCGGCTGGGGCTCCCCCTCCTGGGGTACGCGCACCCGAGGGAGTCCAAACACCCTTCCCAGTCAGAGGAGGGAGGCCAGCACGCAGAAAGCGAAGGCCGCCCCACCGAAGCCCAGGCCCTTGGGCCTCAGTTTCCCCACTGTAAACCATCTCTTTCTGCGGACCTGCCCAGGGGTCCAGCTGGACTTGTCTCCCGTGGGGTCCCCGGGAGCAGGCCCTGAGATTTCCCCAGCCTCCCAGGCCGTTTGCTCTGAGCCCCAGAGAGGCCAAGCAGCTCCGCGGAGGTGGCCCAGTCCTTGGTGAAGTTTCGCTGTTCGATCTTCCGCCCCCGGCGTTTTGAAGTTAGCCAGAAAAGGAGCCCCCGAGCCACCACCATCTGTCGCGCGGTTTCCTTTCCAGCCTTTTTCTGGATTCTTTTGGAGACATGCTAGAGCCGGGGGAGACGGAGGAGCCCATATGATCAATCTCCTGGGGCTGCCTTGAAAAATGACCACAAACTGGGTGGCTCAAAACAGCGGAGCCTTCTTCCCTGAAGGAACGAAGGGGGGGCAGCTCCGTCTCTGGGAGACACCCCCTTCCTTGCCTCTCCCGGCTTCGGGAGCTGTAGGCACATCACTCCCATCCCTGCCTCGGCGGGACATGGACCCCGGTCTCTTTCTTTTAAAGCCACATGTGATTGGGTTAAGGGTCCATGGGGATAACTCAGAAATGATCTCCCGGCTCAAGAGCCTTCACTTCAGCATATCCGCAAAGACCCTTTTTCCCTTCTGAGCTGACATTCCCAGGTTCCAGGGGCCAGGACCTGACAGTGCTGGGGGGCCAGGACTCAGCCGGCTGCAGATTCCCGGCGGGGTGGGGCAGGAGTCAGGCGAGGACTGGGTCACCCGCAGATGGAAAGGAGAGGAGGACAGAAAGCAGGGTGAGGCTGGCAGAGCTGCGCTGCGGTGACGTGAGCACCCTAAGAGCAGGTTTCCTTTAATCATCCTCATCTCCCTCCGTCTCCCTCTTGTGAGAGCACTCATGAGGACATTCAGAGCCCACCTGGGAAAATCCAGGAGAATCTCCCATCTCAAAACCATTAATTCAATCACATCTGTAAAGTCCCTTTTGCTACGTTCAGGAGAAGAAGATGTGGACATCTTTGGGGGACGTCATTCTGCGGGCCGCAGTAGATATGAGCATTATCGTGGTTTCAAAAGCCCACTCGTTTTCCCCACGCTGTCTGCCTCTCTACAACACGTCACCCGTATCTTTCCTCCACATTCAGTATTTTTAGAGCAACTTTCCATTTTTTAAAAACTAAGAAAATGTTGCAAAGGTAAACCACGCTCATTGCAATCTTTAGAACAATCCAGAAATGCACCCCCACCCACTTCCGTCCATATCCCCCACCCCCACCCATCCCTCACCCAAATGAACCATTGAAAATCTCTGGTCCGTCACCCCATTGAAACTCCTAGAAGCAGTTTGGGGTGTATCCACTCAGACTTTTACAAAGGTGGTGTGCGTGCACAGCTCCCGCAGACTTGGGCCCTGCGTTGGAGCCGCGTGACTCCGCAAGGATTTTGAAGTTGGACCTGCCTGAATTCGGGGCGCCGTGGGAATGCGGTGTTGTGCTGACTCTGACCTCAAGGGGGCGCCAGAGCGCAGAGACATGAGAGGCCAAACCACGTGCATTTTACTTTTAGGATTTTGGACCAAAGTGGCATCTAGCCTTAAAGCACGGGTTTTTTTTTGACTCTGTGGACCTCTTCTCTGAATAATTTTTTTGCAGTGTAATTTCAATCTTGAAGAGAAGTTGCAGAATAGAAGGAAAAAAAAAAAAAGCTACTCCTATATCCCCTTCACCCAGATTTAGCTTGCTACGCTATCGACTGATGTGGGGGATACATCAGTAACCGATGGTTAAGATTTGACAAATGGGGGGAAGCGGGTGTGGCGCAATCACTCGGACACCCGCCTACCACGTGGGAGGTCCTGGCTCCCAAGCTGGCGCCTCCTAAAAGGCGACTCGCAGCTGCTGCCTCCACCGCAGCAGAGCTCGACTCCGCCCCCGCCGTAAGGAGCAGAGTCCCCCAGCCAGGGACGCCGCAGCCCGCGGGGAGCAGGTGTGGCTCGGCCTGTTGCGCTGCCTCTCATGTGGGAGGTCCTGGGCTCCAGCCCGGTGCCTCCTGCAGGAAGCAAGCAGACAGGCAAGGAAACCATCTGGGGCAAGAAAGAGGGACAAAGAAAGAAATATAGATTGAAAAAAGAAACATTTAACAAATGATCACGATTCCTGAATCATTACACAGATGCTTTTTCTTACTTTCTACTATATTATAGACTAGCCAAAAGTTAATACCTGAAATGACTGAAACTCACTAGACTGAGGCCCTTACTTACACTGGCTGTAATACTGGTGACCACCCCATCTTGCCTTGTTTGAATCCATAAAAGCCCTAAACTCCTTAGGCTTGGATTGACAGATTTTTAGGCCGATAGGCTGTGTGATCTCCTGCTTTGCTCTTAGCAATAAACTTTCTTTCTTTGCAACCCCAGTATCTCAGGAATTGGCAGAGAACCTCCCACTTTTGCTCAGTAACACCTCTATGCCTGTTTCTATATTTCTCTATATCTACTCCTTTTTTTCTGACTCATTCGAGAGTAAGCTGGAAACATCAGGCCCTTCAACTCCTAAAATCTCCCGTGTGTATCTTTTAAGAGCAAAGACATTCTCATTCATGACCACAGCTCAATTGATCAGAATAAGGAAATGCCCTGCTGAGACAATGGACTATTAAGTAGCCTGCAGTCCTTATCCAGGTTTCATCAGTTGCTCCAGTAATGTCCTTTTTCACTATTTTATTGTCAGAATGTTTTTTGTAAGTAGATTTTTCTTTCTGGTAAGTGCATTTAGAAGCACCTTGTTCCATTTTAGCAGCGTAACTAATCCATTGTTTATTTGAAAACTGCTTTATTTCATCACTTCCCTGTTGGTGGGAATTTAGGTTGTTTCCAATATTTGTGCTCAGACTGCATTGCAGCAAGCCTCCTTATGTGTACATCCTTGTGTCCGTGTACACATTTTCACCGCAGGTAATGCTCTAGAAATGGAACTGCAAGGCAGTGTGTGTATCCACCATCCTGTCAACTTTACACCGTTTTCTTTTCATCAAGTGGAACTGCACCTCTTTTTTTTATTATTATTATTCATTTTTTAAAGATATTACATTCAAAAAATATGAGGTCCCATTCAACCCCACCGTCCCCACCCCACCATTCCCCCCACAGCCACACTCTCTCCCATCATCATGACACATCCATTGCATTTGGTGAGTACATCTCTGGGCATCGCTGCACCTCATGGTCAATGGTCCACATCATAGCCCACACTTTCCCACGTTCCATCCAGTGGGCCCTGGGGGGATCTACAATGTCCCGTAATTGTCCGTGAAGCACCACCCAGGACAACTCCAAGTCCCGAAAACGCCTCCGCATCTCTTCTCTTCCTCCCACTCCCCGCACCCAGCAGCCACCATGGCCACTTTTCCCACACCAGTGCCCCATTTTCCCTGTGGACCTTGGACTGGTTGTGTCCATTGCACATCTATGTCAAGAGGGGGCTTGGAACTGCACCTCTTAATATGGAGCAAGTCTGAAATGAGACATGCCGTGAGCGTAATACACACACAAGATTTTGAAGACTTTGTAGGAGAAAAAAGAACATAAAAGACCTCAAAGGGAAACGGACTTTGGCCCAGTGGTTAGGGCGTCCGTCTACCACATGGGAGGTCCGCGGTTCAAGCCCGGGCCTCCTTGACCCGTGCGGAGCTGGCCATGCGCTGTGCTGATGCGCGCAAGGAGTGCCCTGCCACGCGGGCGTAGGGGAGCCCCACGCGCAAGGAGCGCACCCATAAGGATGAGCCGCCCAGCGCGAAGGAGGGAGCAGCCTGCCGAGGAATGGCGCCGCCCACACTTCCCGTGCTGCTGACGACAACAGAAGCGAACAAAGAAACAAGACGCAGCAAAAAGACACAGAAAACAGACAACTGGGGGAGGGGAAGGGAATTAAATAAATAAAAATAAATCTTTAAAAAAAAAAAAAAAGACCTCAAAAATAATTTTTATGTTGATTACATGATGAAATAATATTTCAGATGCCTTATTAGCCAAAATAGATTCTCAATTATATTCTTGTTACGATTATATATTAAATGTCTTTATACATAACAACATAGTACTGCAGAATGTTTATCCTCCCTGGCCCTGTCTACAAAATGCCAGCCATTGAAATAGCTAAAACATGGCCCTCCACACCTCCAGACGCCCCTGGATGATTCTACTGGGATGATGGATGTGCAGTTAAAATGGGAAGACCAGGTGAGAAGGCAGAAAGGGCTACAGATCACAGGAAAGAGCAGGGATTCCTTCAGGGAGCACTCAGAGGAAAAACTGGTAGGCCTGATAAGCCACAGAGTGGGAGAACATACGTTACTTCTCCTCAGCAAAAGGCTAATTTCTAGAATCTATAAAGAACTCCTACAAGCCCAAGAAAAAAACAAGCCAGGAGGTAAATGGGCCAAAGGCCTGAGAGGTACTTCATGAAAGAAGCAATCCAAGTAGCCAACAAATGCATGAAAACATGCTGATTTCTTCCTTGCTCAAGAGGGAAGCACAAATCCAAACCATGCAGTGGTTCCACTCTGCACCTTCCAGAAAGACAACAATGAAGAAGAAGTAAACACAAAGCCTGGATGACAATGCCGGCAACCGCGACCCTCACACTGGTGGGAAAGGAAAATGGCGCCACCATTTTAGGCAACGGTTGGGCAGTATTTTCGTTTCCTTGGATGCTCAAGCAAATACCACGCAATGCGGAGGCTTAAACAAGGGGGATTTAGTGGCTGACGGTTTTGAGGTTAGGAAAAAGTCCAGACCAAGGCGTGTCATCAAGATGAGGCTTTCTCCCCAAAGACTGTGGCATTCTTGGTCCTTAGCTCATCACATGGCAAGGCACATGGCAGTGTCTCCTGGGCTCTCCCTTCCCTTCCAGGTTCTGTTGATGTTCAAGTCTGTGCTCCCTCTGTGACTTTCTCTCCTGCCTGAATTTCATTCTTTTTCTAAAGGACTCGAGAATAGGAGTAAGACCCATCCTGATTGAGGTGGCCACACCTGAACTGCAGTAACCCCATCAAAAGGTCCTACTTACATGGATTCACACCCACAGGAATGGATTAAGTTTAAGAACATGTTTCTCTGGGATACATACAGCTCTCAACCACCACAGACAGTATCTACTAAAGCTAAACACACACCTACCCAATGATCCAGTAATCCCACTGCTCGGTATTTATCCAACAGAGACGCAAACTCATGTCCACCAATAGCTATGGACTAGAATGTCCATAGCAGCTTTATTCATAATAACCAACAGGTGGAAATGAACCAAAAGCCCATCAACGGCAGAATGGATAAATTGTATATTCATGCAATGGAATGCTATGTAGTGAACCAGGCTAGTAAGATGGGGAATCAATAGATGGATCTGGAACCTGGCAAGGAGGCCCCACATGGACATCAATAACCCCAAGATGGCTGCTGGAAGACTCTTGCGAGAAATACAGTTCAGAACAAGATTTCCTCCAGAAGCCAAGAGAAGCCCCAGATATTTTCCAGGGGCCTTATTACTGGGGCCTCCTGGGGGATTGACAGGTGGGGGCAATCAATCAAAACAGCAAACAGCTGGAATTCCCCCCTGCCATTAGCAAAAAGTGGAATAATTAACAGTTTACAAAGCAGGTGTAAAGGCTGAACTCTCTCTCTCTCTCTTGCCTTTTGACCCCTGTTCTTGCCTTCTGCTCCCTGCTCTGACCATGTCCCCCCACGGATTAAGACACAGGTAAAACCTGGGCATTTGTCAACTAAATGGGAAATGGTAGTCTGTAAATCAGCCCGCGTTATCGCTTTTCAGCCCTTTCCCCTCTACCTGGGACCCATGATCTGTTATTTTCTCCCATTTCTCTTCCCTCCCTACCTTAATAATAATAAATTACTGGACTAACTAACCTGACATACTCTTGAAATTTTTTTCTGCAGCATAGTCAAGAACCTAGACAAAATCCAATTACAATAGCAGTAAAAAAAGATTGCATAAACAAATACATGCCACAAACAACAAGGCTGAATCTCAAAGACGTTCTGTTGCGGGAAAGAGGGCAGATACAAAAGCGTACATGCTTGTGACAGTTTGAGTTTAGTGAATCCCAAAAAACTGTTATGTTCTTAAACTAATCCATTCCTGTAGGTGTGGTACCCTTTGATTGCAGTAGAGTCACTGTAGATGGCTTGATTCGATTGCTTTTGGGGGAACGACGTCAGGGAGGCGTGGCTCGGGCTGAGGCTCCGCCCTCTTGCTGGGTCTTGTATAAATGGAGACACAGAAAGGGCCCCAGGGAGAAAGGACGCTGCCCTATAGATCCTGGCACGTGTGAGGGAGGACTGCAGGGAACCAGGGCAGCCCCGAGAGGCTGAGAGAGGCCCTGGAGCCTGGAGCCAGCCAAGCACAGAGGCTCGGAAAGAGGTCCCCGAGGGGCGGGGCCCGGGAGCAGCTCCAGGCCGAGACAGCCCTGCCGCACGCCCGATCGCCACGTGGCAGCACCCCGGGCGCCCCAGCCACACCAAGGGAGAAAGCGTCTCTGAGGGTGCTTTGATGTGGATGTGTAAGCTCTTGCCCTAAATAAAATGCCCGTCATAAAAGCCAACCCGTTTCTGGTACTCGGCCTCGGCAGCCCTGTGGCAAAGGAAGGCGCTGCTCTATAATTCTGTTTCCATGAAGTTCGAGAACAGGCACCACTATAATCAGGGATAGCGATTACTTTGGAGGGGTGGAGGGGTGGACATGGGCAGGGGAAGCAGGGCGGAGGGCGAATTCTGGGGGCTGGGAACATCCTTTTCCGGGCTCCGAGAGTGGGCTCCACAGCGCCCGCCCGCTGTGCGAACTCTGGAGCTGCGCCTGTGAGGTGGTGACCCCTCCTAGCCGCGCCTCCCCCTTCCAGAAAAGCTGCTTTGCTCCGTGTTTTAGGGCTGCCTGGGAAGTTTCCCAGGAGCCGGGGGCCTCGGGCTTTGGGGCGCACGTGGCCCTCCCGGAGCTTCCGAGGCAGGAGGTGGTGCCCCCCGCAGTGCTTGGGCGCCCTCCACCCTCTGATCCGGCCTCAGGGGGATGCCGGCCCCAGCGGGGCCTGGGAACCCCGGGGGCGGGGGCCTGGGAACCCCGGGGGCGGGGGCAGCGGGAAGGCCCGCCCCTCGGGGAGGGCGGAGCTGGAGGCCGAGTCAGGTGGAGAAAACGCTAGCTGGAAAATGAGCTTTGTTAAAATTTGCCTTTTTAAAGCAGCTCTGAAAAATTCAAGTCCCTTCCCCAATCCAGTTGAGCTGGTTTTCCGTTAGTCGTGTATTCTTAGTTCTTAGGTACTGGAAGGACCCTACCCAGACCTTCCAGTTCTCGGGAATAAGACATCGCAGCCGAACTGGTGCCTGGAGCAGTTTATAGTCCAAGAAATTTGTGACTTCCCTCGCTGATAAAAGGCTGTGCTCACCCGCCTCCAGCTGGAGTTTTGCATACAGGAGATAAGGCAAAGCCTATTAAGAAATTTGCCCACATCCCCCTCTATTAAAAAAAAAAAAATTCCAGAGTCATCACCCACGATCGCCTCCCTCTGGGTGAGTCATCACTTGTCCCCAGAACTTGGAACATTCCACGTTGCCCCCCTCACCCACGCAGCCGGCCGGGAGAGGTGCAGAGGCCGCAGGCCCGAGGCCCCAGCTGGCTCGAGGGGTGGACACAGCCCAGGGCGAGCACAGGGGAGGAACTGGACGGCAGCGCCCCTGGGACGCCTTCCCCCAGGCCACCGGTGGATCCCTGGAGCCCAAGTGGTGGAGGCCACGGGGGCCGCGTAGGGGAAACCCAAGCTGGGGTCTAGGGTAGGTTTGAGCCGGGAGCGAGCAGCCCCCCCTTCCCCCGGTATCTTTCCCAGGCCTCCCCTCCACCCTGCCCCACCCCACCCTGCCCCTGAGAACCCCAGAGGGGACGGCAGAGAAGGAAGGACTCGGCAGGCCCCGGGGGGGACAACGTGGAGGGCAGAGAGGGGTCCTCCAGAGCCGGGTTCCAATCCCCACCCCTCCACTCCCTGCTTCGCAAATCACTTCAGGTCCCCGTGCCTCAGTTTCCACATCTGTAAAATGGGGGTTATCCATTCATCCAGGATGGTTCTGAGGATCAGACGAGACCAGTTTGGTGAAGTGTTTGGTAACATGCAGAACATGCAAGCTATTAATCTTGCTGTGGATGTGGTAATTAGGAGGGGGTGAGGATGGGGGGAGGGGGGAGTCACAGTCCAAGGAAATAAAGAAACCTGTTCTGCTGCACCTGTTCACAGGATCGTGGGCCACGTCATCCCAGCACCACTTTCACGGAGTCCTTATGGGCAGTAAGTTGGGTCATGTTTTCAAAGCATCTTATAAAAGGCCCCTGAGGAACAGGAGCCAATACAAGCTCCCATTATTGTTACTCGGAAAGATTCTAGGAGTTTCTCACTCTAAAGTTTTTTTAAAATATGAGAAGTGTGAGCATCTTCCAACCTGAGATATCAGTTCTAGGATTCTCTGAATTTTTAAAATTTTTATGTATTTTTTTTACACACAACAAAATGCATTTTTTGTGGTGTACAGTCCACGAGTTAGACAAAGGCACAGGGTTGCATAAACACCACCCCAGAAAGTTCTCTCGTGCTGCCTCTTTGTCGTCAAACCCTCCCCAGCCATGAGCCCTGGCATCCGCAGATCCGTCCTCCATCCCCACAGTTTCGCCTTATCCAGCAGGTCATACACACGGAATCAAACAATATGCAGCTGTAACGCCGCAAGGTCGAGCCGGGAAGGCCGACGGGGAGGCCAGCAGCTGTCCTGCCATTTACTCACATGTCGCGATGGCAGCCGTCGGGCAGCCACTATGCTGTACAGCAGGGAAACAAGGATTATAAAAGGCTGGACGGCACAGAGGGTCTAGCTAATGCACAGAGCAGCTGGAGGGGGCCCACCTAGTAAATGATCATCAGTGAGCACGAGCACGGCGGGGGGATCTTGTGGGCTCCCAGGACAGTAAATCCTGGGTTCGAGCCCTCAGCATTCCTTTGAAGCGGACGGTGGTTGCATCTCTGCGTCAAGCTCTCTCCTGAATGAGGGAGTGGGCCACCAGCCTGGATGGCCCTCCCCCCAGCCCCTCTCCCTTCAGGATACGGAAAGGGCACTCCTTCTGTATACCCTGCATCAGCTCTTAGACTCTGACTTCTTTCCCGTGGCACGATGCACTTAAAAGTCCCCCTTGTGGGGCATCAGGAGCCCCTTCCCTTTCATTGCTGAGTCGTATTCCATTGTGTGGGTGCATCACAGTTGTTTGGGTTTGTTTTGTTTTTTAATCCATTCAGTTGAAGGACATTTGAGTTAATGCCAGTTTCCGCATTCTCAGGCAGGGTTTTCTGGGACCAGAAGTTTTTGTTTCTCTTGGCTAAGTCCCTAGGAGTGGGCTAGCGGGGTCCTATGGTAAGTGTGTTTTTTGTTTGTTTTTTATTTCTTACCCCCGCCCCTTGTCTGTTCTCTGTGTCCATTCGCTGTGCGTTCTTCTGTGTCCACTTGTATTCTTGCCAGCAGCACCAGGCATCTGTCTTTTTGTTGCGTCATCTTGTTGTGTCAGCTCTCCGTGTGTGCAGCATCATTCCTGGGCAGGCTGCACTTTCTTTCGCGCTGGGCGGCTCTCCTTACTGGGCGCACTCCTTGCGCGTGGGGCTCCCCTACGCGGGAGACACCCCTGCGTGGCAGGGCACTCCTTGCGCGCATCAGCACTGCGCATGGGCCAGCTCCACACGGGTCCAGGAGGCCGGGGGTTTGAACCGTGGACCTCCCATGTGGTAGGCGGGCACTCTATCCCTCAGCCAAATCTCTTCCCAAAAGTGTGTTTAACTTTATGAGAAATGGACCACGCCTGTGGTGTGGCCGCTGACAAATGACCACAAACCGGGCGTTGTAGCAGAAGTCCAGTCTCTCCCAGTTCTGGAAGCCAGAAGTGGAAATCAAGGCGTCGGCAGGGCAGAGCCTTCCTCGCCGCTTCCAGCTTCCGGGGGCTCCGGGCGTCCCTGGGCTGGGAGCCGCATCGCCCCCGTCTCTGCCTCCACGGCCTCCTCCTCCGTGTCGTTTCCTCCCCTTCTGTTTCTTCAAGGACACGCGTCATTGGACTTAGGGCCCGCCCAGGTGACCCGGCATGACCTCCTCTTGAGGGCCTCAGCTTGGTTACGTTTATCCGAGGGCGGTCAGGTGCAGAGGTTCCAGCTGAGGGCACACCCCTGGGGGAGCCCCACTCCACCCACGCACCCACGCACGGTTTCCCGAGTGGCGCCCGCGCGGCGTTCCCGCCAGCGCACTCCCGCCCCCCACGACCCTAGGCGGCGCTGAGCCGGGGGAGGGGACGTGGGCCCGGGGAGGGCCGCGTGGCACCGCCTTGGCGACTGACCTTGCGAGCCACAGCCCGTGCCGCCCACGCTGTGGTGGGCAGACCTGCAGCAGCAGCGTCTCGCGGACGTGTTAGAGGTGGGAGTCGGGGCCCCCAGCCCTGCGGGACTAGAACCTGCTTTTAGTTTTCATTGGGGTACCGCCCACCTAACATGAGCGCTGCCATTTTAACCATTGGAAGCGTACAGTGCGGTGGCGCTCGTTGCAGCTACAGCGTGGTGTTACCGCCACCGCCATCTATGACCGAGGCTTTTTCGCAACGTGCATTTCGACAGGACGCCGGGGTGACTGCTGAGCACGGAAAGGTTAAGCGCATTGGACCAGAGGGCCCCGGTCCAGCTCTCGCCGGGTCAAGGGCGCCCTCCTGTGGCGACGTTGCAAACCCTCTCCTTAGCGTGCTTTAGATTGATCATAGGTTTATGCGTCCACAGTCAGCTATGAAATGAAGGCAGAGGTGTTTTCTGGGAAATAAGCAATTTATATAATTATCTATTTCTAAACTGTTTAATATCCCTTCTTTTGAAAATGACAAAATCTGGAAAACAAAGCCCCATGAGAAAAATGAAAATAGAGCAAGATTTATAGACGAGGCGGCAGCTTTGCTTGGGTTTTCCCCAAATCATACTCAAAGGCAATAACTTGGGTGCTGGTAATTTATCTGGGAGGCGATGCTGAGAAGCTAGAGTGAGGAACTGGGGAATCGACCCAAAACAGGGAGGCGAACTAATGAAAGGTATGCTGCTGAGGAGTGGCTTGTAGCTGTGGGCACCTGGGGTTCAGTCCCGCTGGGACCCCCTGAGAAACCCGGTGGAACATGTCTCAGATTGTCCCACTGGGGGCTGGGGAGGCCGGGGCAGCGATGCCGCACCTGCCATCTCCCTTTGGTTAAGGGTCGTCCCAGGGGGCCATTAAATCCCCCCACACTTTGGGGTTGCACCTGGGGTCCAAGTAGGGTCAGAGGTGCCAGAGAAACCCTCAGGCGGCGAGGGGGACGTGACAGCTGAGTTGGGAGGCTGTCCATGTGCTGGAAATGGCCGGCCACAGTTGTCGGTGAACCCAGGAAGGGCAAAAAGCGAAAGGGCAATATCCACCAACACAGATGAACCTTGAAAAATTTGGAGGGCAAAAAATTGTCTCCGTTCTGACAAAGCAGCGTAATTCTCTCTTTTTTTTTAGGTGGTACTGGGGATTGAACCCTGGACCTCATACATGGGAAGCAAGTGCTCAACCACCAAGCTATGTCTCCTTCCCAATCAGAGTTGGGGTTTTTGTTTTGTTTTCAGGAAGTACCAGGGATCCACCCTGGGACCTCATGCATGGGAAGCAGCACTCAACCACATGAGCTACATCCGCTCTCCCCTAATTATCTTTTCATAGAAATCAGTTTCTCTCCTTTACCTCTAAGTCAATGGTGAAAAAATAATTATGAACTATCAGACATAAAGGGCACTGAATGGTTACATTGTCTGAAGCAGAAACTTCTCAGCATACCAGGA
Organism: Dasypus novemcinctus; assembly: GCF_030445035.2. Taxonomy (NCBI): domain Eukaryota; kingdom Metazoa; phylum Chordata; class Mammalia; order Cingulata; family Dasypodidae; genus Dasypus; species Dasypus novemcinctus. The sequence continues at coordinate 68,064,135 of NC_080690.1, read as the reverse complement.
GGCTCAAATACCTCATTCTGGTTGGAAAGAAACTATACCCAAAGAAATAGAGGTAATAAGGCATATAAAACGAGCGTGATAACTATCCTTAGAGAAACAAGGGGGGGGGGGGGAGAAAAGAAAAGAAACAAGGGAGAATATTGAAACTTAAAGCAAGAAGAAGAAGTTATAAAGTAGAATCTAACTGGAGACAAGGGATAAATGAACGTGTGAGCTGAAAAATACTATCCCAGAAGGCATCAATAAGGGGCAGAGGGAAGAAAACTTTGAGGGAAAAGTTAAGGTATGTGGAAGACATCAATAAAAGTTCCAACTTCCATCAACTAGAACCTCCCTGAAGAAGAGAAAAGAACGGATTCAGAAACACTATTTGAAAAATTAGGAAGTAGGAATTTCCCAGAAATAAAGATATAAAACTTCCTACTGAAATGTTCGCTTCATAATGAGCAAGACAGGTGGGAAAAAATAACATAACCAATAAATATTAGTGAAATTTTAAAATATCAAGGAAATGGAGAAAATCAGAAAATAATAAAATTCATTGATTTCTTTTTTTTAAAGAGGTACTAGGGATTGAACCCAGGACCTCATACAGGAGAAGGAGGCACTCAGAAAATAAAATTCAGATTGGCATACAACTTCTCCACAGCAAAGCTATGTGATGATAGAACACAGCTTTGAATATAGAAAAGTATAACCAGCTGAACAGTTATTTAGATTGAGCGTGATATACAGGACTCAGAAATTTTACTCCCAAAGATATTCTTTAAAAGAACTTAGGGGAAACAGATGTGGCTCAAGGAACTGAGCCTACCACATGGGAGATCCGGGGTGTGGTTCCTGGTGCCCCCTACAGAAGACGAGCAAGACAGCAAGCTGGCACGACAGGCTGGCACAGTGAGCTGATGCAACAAGATGACACAAGAAGACACAGAGAGGAAAGAAAATGAGAGACACAGCAGAGCGGGAGCAGAGGTGGCTCAAGCGATTGAGTGCCTCCCTCCCACATGGGAGGTCCCAGGTTCAGTTCCCGGTGCCTCCTAAAGAGAAGAGGAGCAGACACAAAGAGCACACAGTGAATGGACACAGAGAGCAGGCAGTGAGCGCAAACAATGAGGGGGGTGGATTAAATAAATAAAATAAATCTTTAAAAAGAATAATGATTGGACATCAGTGAGAATGTCAGAGTAGGGGATTCCAATACGTGACTTTACACAAAAGCACTGAATAAGATGTCAAAGCATGTCATAATAAACTTTAAAAATATATATAAATAAAAATTAAAATCCCCATTCCATAAACAAAGCCAGACTACGTCCTTGGAAAAATAAAAATAAAAGAACTTAGGACATACGAAGCAGATGTAGCTCAAGTGGTTGAATGCATGTTTCTCATGTAGGAAGTCCTGGGTTTGATCCCCAGTACCTCCTTAAAAAAAAAAAAAAACAACACTCAGTGGGGAGCAGATGTATCTCAGTGGTTGAGCACCTGCTTCACAAGGTCCTGGGTTCAATCTCCAGTACCTCCTAAAAAAAAAAAAAGAACTTAGGACAAACATACTTCAGCACCAAGAGGAATTAATTCAGGAGGAAGCTACACGATATTGGAAACAAAGTGAGGGAAAAAAATAAGCAAAGTAAGAAGTAACTGCAAAAAGAAATGTTTATCCATACAAACTTGGATCTAAAACTCAAGATAAAAAAAAAAGATTTAAAAAAGATTTTAAAAATAAATAAAACTCAAAATAGAAGGAAGCGGATATGACTCGGGTGACTGGTCCCACCTACCACATGGGAAGTTGCTGGTTTGGACCCCAGTGCCTCCTAAAGAAGACAATGAGCTGGCATGACAGGCAGGCGTTGCAAGCTGACACAGCAAGAGACACAAGAAGAGAAAACATAATGATACAACAAAGCAGGGATCAGAAGTTCCCGCTGTCTCCTAAAGAAGACAGTGAGCTGACACGATGGGCTGGCACAGTGAGCTGATGCAACAAGATGATGCAACAAGGTAGAGCATCTGCCTACCATATAGGAGGTCCAAGGGTTCGATACCCAGGGCCTCCTGGCTCATGTGGTGAACTGGCCCACGCACAGTGCTGCTGCGTGCAAGGAGTGCCAACCCACACAGGGCTACCCTTGTGTTAGGATGCCCCCTGCTCAAGGAGTGGTCCCTGCACAAGGAGAGCTGCCCCACATGAAACCGCATCCTGCCCAGGAGTGGTGCCAGACACACGGAGGGCTGACACAGCAAGATGGCGCAACAAAAAAGAGACACAGATCCCTGGTGCCACCTGGGAGAATACAAGGAGACACAGAAGAACACACAGCAAATGGACACAGAGAGCAGACAACGGGGGGAAGGGGGAATAAATAAATAAATCTTAACCTAAATAAATATTTTTTTTAAAAAAAGATGATGCAACAAGAGATGTGATAGAAAAACAATGAGAGACACAACAAAGCCGGGAGCAGAAGTGGCTCAAGTGATTAGGCACCTTCCTTGCATATCAAAGGTCCTGGGTTCAGCTCCTAGTACCTCCTAAAGAAACAAGGAAGACGAACTGATACAGCAAGTGAAAAGCAACAAGGGGGTGAGGAGAAACAAAAAATTAAATAAATACAAAATAAAATAAAACTCTAGATAGATACCAAAATGGGACTTGCAAGACATAGATGGAGGGAAGCGGACTTGGCCCAGTGGTTAGGGTGTCTATCTACCACTTGGGAGGTCCGTGGTTCAAACCCCGGGCCTCCTCGATCCGTGTGCAGCTGGCCCATGCGCAGTGCTGATGCGCACAAGGAGTGCAGTGCCACGCAAGGATGTCCCCACGTAGGGAAGCCCCATGAACAAGGAGTGCGCCCCGTAAAAAGAGCCACTGAGCACGAAAGAAAATGCAGCCTGCCCAAGAATGACGCCGCACACGAGGAGAGTTGACACAAGATGATGCAACAAAAAGAAACACAGATTCCCATGCCGCTGACAACAACAGAAGACGCAGCAAATAGACACAGAGAACAGACAACTGGGACTGGGGGGAGAAGGGGAGAGAAATAAATAAGTCAGTCTTTAAAAAAAAAAGAAATAGGTGGAGGGCAGAGGGACTGGAGAAAGGTGAAGGCCTGCTTATGTTCTTATCTTGTTGGGGGAGGGAATATAGATATTGATGTGATTCAAACACTGGTCAAAAAAGTAAGTATTAGCATGGCTCCTTAATAAATTAGGGAACTACTAATGTAATAATATTGAAGCTTTCAAATTGATATAGCCAATGGAAGGTGGGAAAGGAGAAATAAAAGAAAATATGAAAGAGCATAGTAAGTAGAAAACATGAGCATAATGGCAGAAATAAATCCTAATGCTGTTAGTCAGCAATTACAATAAACGTAAACGTGTTAAATTAATTGATTAGTGACTCTAATATTGTGTTTTCAAAAATTCAGTAGTGAGCTATTTGCAAAAGAAACACAACACCAAAAGACAGAAAAATAAAGGAATGTAAATACAACCCAAAGAGCCAAACAATTTATATTTTAGACAAAGAGGAATTGCACTTCAAATGGAAAAAAGACATTTCATACCAGAGAAAAAGAAACAAGAGGTCTAAAAGATATAAAATTTCCTACCACTCACTTTCTTCCTTGCTCTTTCCAACCAAAATGGCCTTTCTGCTGTTCCTTGAACACCCAGGTATGACCCTAAGACCTTTATGTTTACTGCACCTTCCTAGAACCTCTTCCCCATGACAGCTGCATGCTTATTCGTTCTCTTCATTCAGGTCTCTGCTCAAATATCACCTCCTATCACTTGCCAACCCCATATTCTGCTCTTTTTTAATCCATATATTCATTTATTCAACATTTGTTTACTGAGAACCTAATATATGCCAGAGGCTGTTCTGAATGGTTAGGCTACAACAGTGAACAGAGACAAAATCTTTTCCTCCTCGAGCTGGCCTCATAATGACCAGAGACAGACAAAAAACAAATAAACACATAATCATGCAATGTGTCCGATGGTACCGAGTATTGTGGGGGAAAATAAAGCAGGGAAAGAAGATCGGAAGAGCCAAGGTATTTACTCTAGAAGTAGTGCTAGGAAAGGCTTCACTGGCAAAACAAATACTTGGGCAGAGAGCAGAGCCAAGCAGGAAAATAAGCCTTGTGTGAATCTGGGGGAAGAGTGGTCCAGGCAAAGAGACCAGCAGATCTTGAGGTGGGAGCGTGTCTGGCAAGTTAGAGGAACAGCGAGGAGGCTGGTGTAGCTAAGCAGGGAGCACGAGGACAGCAGGGCAGGTAAAGTGAGTGAGGTAACAGCTGGTGGGGGACCAGGTTGTGCAGGGACAGTCTTTTACTCTGAGAGGGGCAGAAGCCAGGGGAGGGTGCGGGCAGAGGAAGGGCAGGGCCGGCTTACGTGTGGACAGGATCCCTCCAGCTGCCTCGTGGGGACAGACCGTGAGGGGCAGTGGGGGGAATTAGGAGCCCAGGGAGGTGGTGGCTGAAATCGTCCAGGGGAGAAATGAAGACAGAACCCTGCCAGAGAATAGTAGAACGAGACAATAAAATAAGAACGGATATAGACTGTAGACAATATGAAAGATATATTTAACAAATTGACCTCATAGCTCTATATAAACCTTTGAACACAGGAAAGAAAATGTGTTTTCTTCAAGAGCAGCATGGCAACGTCACCGAAAAATCAGTCACGTCCCAGGTCACAGTGAAGCCTCAATACATTTAAAGAATCAGCATAGAAGAGCTTGTGTCCTCTGACCTTAATGCAATAAAATATGCATCAATAACAAAATAATAACTTAAAGAGTCCTATATATCTGGAAACAAAAAAATACTTGTTAGGGAAATCTAAATCAAAACCATAACATACCACTTCAAACCTACCAGAATGGCTAACTCAGAAATATGGAAAATAACAAGTGTTGGCAAGCATGATGAGAAACTGAAATGCTCATATGGTGCAGCCACCCTGAAAACAGGTTGGCCATTTCTCAAAAAGTTAAATATAGAACTATCATATGACCCAGCATTTCCATTCTTAGGTATATACCCAAAAGAACTGAAAACAGGGTCTCAAATAGATATTTACATATGAATGTCCATAGCATTTTCAAAAGGTGGAAACAAAAGATCAACAGATGAATGGATAAAGACAATGTGGTGGATCTGTACAATGGATTGCTATCCTAGTCAGTCACCAAAAGGAATGAAATTCTGAAACATGCTACAATATGGATGGACCTTAAAGCATTCAGCTTTGTGAAATAAGTAAGACATAAGAGAATAAATATTATATGATTCCACTGACATGAAACATCTAAAATATAAAGACGGAAAATAGATTAGAGGTAACCAAGGACTGGTGGGAGTGGGGAGGAATGGAAAGTTACTGCTCACAGGTACAGAATTCTCTTTGGGGTGATGGAAACGCTTTGGTAATGGATGGTGGTGATGGTTGCACATTGTGAATGTAATTAATCTACACTTAAAAATGGCTAAAGTGGTCAATTTTATTTTGTGTATCTTTTACCACAGTCAAAAATAAAGATTTTAAAGTTAAAGAAATCAATGCCTAATAAAATTATCCAAAAAATCTTTTTTTTTTTAGATTTTTTCTCTCCCCCCACCTCCAGTTGTCTGCTCTCTGTGTCTATTCGCTGTGTGTTCTTCTGTGACGGCTTCTATCCTTATCAGCGGCACCGGGAATCTGTGTCTCTTTTTTGTTGTTGCGTCATCTTGTTGCATCAGCTCTCCGTGGGTGCGGTGCCATTCTTGGAAAGGCTGCACTTTCTTTCGCGCTGGGTGGCTCTCCCCACGAGGCACACTTCCTGTGCATGGGGCTCCCCTATGTGGGGGACACCCCTGCATGGCATGGCACTCCATGTGCAAATCAGCACTGCACGTGGGCCAGCTGCACACGGGTCAAGGAGGCCTGGGGTTTGAACCCTGGACCTCCCATGTGGTAGATGGACGCCCTAACCACTGGGCCAAGTCCACTTCCCTATCCAAAAAATCTTGTCAGCCTTTGGGTTAAGGACAAACTCATAAGGAAAATCACAAAATACTTTCAGTTGAATGAGAATGAAAATGCAACACATCAGAACATCGAGGTACCACTAGAGAAGCTGCAAGTATGTTGATCAGAAGACTGTCATTGAAGAGAAATAAGAGAAAGACACAGACAAAAGACAAAAGGAGATGGGAAAAGGTGAAAAAGAATAAAAGGTGAGTAAGAGAGAGAGAAAGAGGTACAGAAACAGAAAGAGGTAAGAATTTGCCGAGGTTGGACAAAAACAAAAAGGGGGACATGATGGGAGATGTTTTGTCCTTACCTTGCCCTTGAGTTTGCCAATTCTCTGATGTGTCCAAGCCCTGTGTGACTTGGGTCGTGGTACTTAAAGGAAGAAACGTGGGTGAGAATATGATTCTTGGGATTCCCGTGGGCTTGGGCCATTTTCCAGGATTCAGGGGTGGGGAAGAAAAAGAGGCCACCAGGTCCCTATGATAAATTTTGAGCAGGAAATAGCTCAGGCAAAACAGAACTTACCAGGAGAGTCAGAATCGGGTGCGTTAGACCCCGGAAGGTCTCCCAAGATCATCTACCAGAAACGGGATCTGGGGAACTGTACAGAGACTCCCCTCCTGAGCTTCTGGGAAGCTCCCAGACCCAGAGAGGCTGTGCAAGTCCCTAACAGTAGACCAGAACTCCGGAGACTCCCTCCAGCCAAGTCCTGCTGGTGATTTTAGGGTTGCTGCAGGAGCCCCCCCAGTGATCACTCTTCCCTTCTCCCCTTTTACCTTTCTAGTTATTCAGGTATTCCCCGTCTTCCTCTGGGTTCCAAAGCAGACCTTGAGAGGAAGCCACGTAAAAGTAATCTCTTAGGAAGTATTGGTAGGGGGGGACCTGTGGGGGGTGGGGACGTGAGGCGGGGAAGGGAAGGACACCAAGGAGAGCCCCAGCAGGGAGAGTAACTGGGTAACTGGCTCAATCCCATGGAAACTGGAGACACTGCGTGTCACAGCTCAGCGCTGTCCTGGTGCAGGGGAGGAGGGCATGCAAGCTCTCAGGCTATTCCCTGCTCTCCACAAGCTGGCAACGCAGCTTCCGGCGGCCTGAATGCAGTCCATCGGCAGAGCGGCGCTGGTCCTGGCCGCTGGGAGCGAAAGCCCAAAAGGAGCCATGGTACACAAAATGAAGTCGGAGAGTCCAGGGCATATGAAAAGAACACTGACAGTATCAGCCACATCTCTCCACCCTACTTCTCTCCATCTTGGGCATTAGCGATGTAGCCTTGTCCACAGTTTACCTCCAAGTTTGCATACACCCAAGCCACTGTCCAAAACACAGGTTCTAGAGAGGTCAAGCCAGACAGAGATTCTCGGGGGAGAGAAACGGAGGGTGTGCGCCTAATTATCAAAATACACACCCTGGACTACAGTGGAAAACTGGAGGTGGTGAAGGAGAGGACATCGACCAACAAATCCCAGGCTGCTGGAGCCGACCAGCACGGGGCTCTCACATTGCCTCAGGCATGTTCAGCAGGACGTATAGAAGCCTGGCCACAGTTGGGAAGGGCAGTGGAGAGAAAGATGATGGATGCTGGCCCCCTCGTCCCATCACCAATATTGCTTTCTTTGGCCCCAATTCTTCACCTTGCCCTGGCTTCTTTATGGCCCCTTGATGTTGGAGTTGACCCCATGACTTGCTCTGGGCAACCATCTCTAAGCAGAAGTGACAGCATGCCGATTTCAAGCCAAAGGCCTAAGAAACTACATGTATTTCTGCTTGCCATCTCTGCCATCAACAAGAGAACATGCCCAGGCTAGACCACTGGTCCCAGGATGAGAAACACATGGATCAGCCTCCCCGAGCCAACCTGAAGATACATGAATGAGAGATGATAGTAAATGATTGTTGTTTTAAGTCCCTGTGTTTTGGGATGGTTTGTTACGCAGCAATAGGTAGCTGATACACACAGCTTCCCCTGGTCAGGATGAGATGCTGTGCAAGAGAATTGTCAGTCAGAAAGGCAGAAGCCCTGATTCATATAAATAATGTTACTGTCATGGTACTAGAAGGTGGTACTAATCCAGACTCTGCCATCCATCTGGGGTGCCCGGTGCTGTACTGGGTAGCAACCAAGGGCAACTTGAAGATGATTCCTATCTTTTGGTACCATGAAACTTCTACAAATATCCAAGACTCTAAGGGTGGAAGCTATTGCCTAAGGAGACAACCCAGTGGAAAAGTGGGCAAAACAGCTGAATGGGTCCTTCACAAAAGAAGATGTCCAAATGGCTAATAAACATTTGAAAAGATGCTCAACTTGATTAATGACCAAGGAAACAAAAATATAAAACCACTGTGAGCTACCTTTACATACCCACTACACTGATGCTGGAAGGACTGACAATATGAAGCACTGAGGAAGATGTGGAGTAACTGGAACTCTCCTGCACTGCTGGTGAGAGTATAAGTTGGTGTAGCAGTTTGATTTTTTTTTTAAAGATTTACTTTTTATTTATTTCTCTCCCCTTCCTCCCCCTACCCCAGTTGTCTGTTCTCTGTGTCTATTTGCTGTGTGTTCTTCTTTGTCCACTTCTGTTGTTGTCAGCGGCACGGGAATCTGTGTTTCTTTTTTTTGTTGCGTCATCTTGCTGTGTCAGCTCTCCGTGTGTGCAGCGTCATTCCTGGGCAGGCTGCTCTTTTTTCACACTGGGCGACTCTCCTTACGGGGCGCACTCTTTGCGTGTGGGGCCCCCCTACGCGGGGGACACCCCTGCGTGGCAGGGCACTCCTCGCACTCATCAGCACTGTGCGTGGGCCAGCTCCACACGGTCAAGGAGGCCCGGGGTTTGAACCATGGACCTCCCATGTGGCAGACGGACACCCTAACCACTGGGCCAAGTCCACTTCCAACAGTTTGATATTGTTTATGAATTCCAAAAATAGATATTGGATTATGTTTGTAAACTGATCTGTTCCTCTGAGCATATTATACTGTATTGGATTCAGGGGTTTCACTTTTGATTAAATTATGATTAAGGCTTTGATTGGGCCACATCAGTAGGATGTTGAGTCCCTACCCCTTGGTGGGTGGAGACTCAGAGGAAACAACACGGCAGAGGAGTTAGTTGGAGTTTTGATCCCAGAGCCCAGGAAGTAAACACACAAGAAGCAGATACACAAGGAAAGAGAGAAGACTCCACTAGACATGGCAGAGGCCCCAGAGCTGAAGTACTGGGAGTGAGACATGCTGTAGGGCTGAGAAATGGGCACTAATATTCTCCTTCTTCCTCACCTTCTCCTTCAACAGAATCTACACCAACCTCCTCATAAGCCTTCTCGAGGGCAGCCATGTCCTCACGGGCCTCAGAAAACTCTCCTTCCTCCAGTCCCTCCCCCACGTACCGGTGAACAAAGGCACGCTTGGCGTACATCAGGTCAGACTCGTGGTCGAGGCGAGCCCAGGCCTCGGCAATGGCTGTGGTGTTGCTCAGCATGCACACAGCTCGCTGCGGCTTGGCCAGGTCGCCACCAGGAACCCCAGTGGGAGGCTGGTAATTCATGCCGACCTTGAAGCCAGCGGGACACCAGTCCACAAACTGGATGGTGCGCTTGGCCTTGATGGTGGCCATGGCAGCACTGACGTCTTTGGGAACCACGTGGCCCTGGTACAGCAGGCAGCAGGCCATGTGTTCACCGTGGCGAGGGCCGCATTTCACCATCTGGTTGGCCGGCTCGAAGCAAGCATTGGTAATCTCTGCTACAGAAAGCTGCTCATGGCAGGCTTTCTCAGCAGAGATGACAGGGGCATATGTGGCCAGAGGAAAGTGGATGCGGGGATAGGGCATCAGATCTCCATTCAGGGCACCATCGAACCTGAGGGAGGCTGTGATGGAGGACACAATCTGGCTAACAAGGCGGTTAAGGTTGGTGTAGGTTGGGCGCTCAAGATCAAGATTTCTGCGACAGATGTCATAGATGGCCTCATTGTCTACCACGAAGGCACAGTCTGAGTGCTCCAGGGTGGTGTGGGTGGTGAGGGTGGAGTTGTAGGGCTCGACCACAGCCGTGGAGACCTGGGGGGCTGGGTAAATGGAGAACTCCAGCTTGGACTTCTTGCCATCATCAACAGAAAGGCGCTCCATCAGCAGGGAGGTGAACCCAGAACCAGTTCTCCCACCAAAGCTGTGGAAAACCAAGAAACCCTGAAGCCCTGTGCCCTGGTCAGCCAGTTTGCAAATTCTGTCCAGAACCAGGTCGATGATCTCCTTGCCGATGGTGTAATGCCCGCGGGCATAGTTATTGGCAGTATCTTCCTTGCCTGTGATGAGCTGCTCAGGGTGGAAGAGCTGGCAGTAGGTGCCAGTGCGAACTTCATCAATGACTGTGGGTTCCAGGTCTACAAACACTGCCCTGGGCACATGCTTGCCAGCGCCGGTCTCACTGAAGAAAGTGTTGAAGGAGTCATCTCCTCCCCCAATGGTCTTGTCACTTGGCACCTGGCCATCGGGCTGGATGCCGTGTTCCAGGCAGTAGAGCTCCCAGCAGGCATTGCCAATCTGGACACCAGCCTGGCCGACGTGGATGGAGATGCACTCACGCATGGTGGCTACGGGATGGAAGGCGAAGACGACAGGAGCAGACACGGGTCCTGGTTACTGTTCCCAACAAGCTAAGAGTCGAGGTAAGTAACGCCTCCTTGTTTCTTAATAAACTCTTTACTCCCTTGCCTACCTGATGGCGTGTCCTTAAATTCTTTTATGTGACATAGTCCAAGAACATAGAAGCCCAGAATGCAGAGGGTTCTGCTAACACTATAGTTGTTTTATGTTTCCAGTATGCTGCCATGCGCCTTTGGGCCATCAGTCCCCCACTCCGAGGCAGAAAATCCTAGTGGCATAAGCTAATTGCTTTTCCAAACACTTCCAGGTAGATTCTAGTTCTGTCTGTCCAGCATGGTGGCCACTAGCCACACATGGCTATCGAGCACTTGAAATACAGCTGTTCCTGATTGAGATGAGCCATCAGTGCAAAATACACTCTGGATTTTAAACACTGACTATGAAAAACGGAAGGCGAAATATCTCCTTAATCATTTGTATTGACTACCTATTCAAATGATAATTTTTAATAACATAGTGGGCTAAGTAAAATACAGTATTAAAATTTTTTTTTAAAGATTTATTTATTTATTTCTCTCCCCTTCCCCCCACCCCACCTCAGTTGTCTGTTCTCTGTATCAATTTGCTGGATCTTCTTTGTCCGCTTCTGTTGTTGTGAGCGGCACGGGAATCTGTGTTTCTTTTTTTGTTGTTGCGTCATCTTGTGTCAGCTTTCCATGTGTGTGGCGCCATTCCTGGGCAGGCTGCATTTTCTTTTGCGTTGGGCAACTCTCCTTACGGGGCACACTCCTTGTGCGTGGGGCTCCCCTACGCGGGGGACACCCCTGCGTCTCAGGGCACTCCTTGCGCGCATCAGCACTGCGCGTGGGCCAGCTGCACACGGGTCAAGGAAGCCTGGGGTTTGAACCGCGGACCTCCCATGTGGTAGATGGACGCCCTAACCACTGGGCCAAGATCGCCGCCCCAGTATTAAAATTAATCTCATCTGTTTCTTTGCATTTGTTTAATGTGACTACTAGAAAATGTAAAATTATGTATGTGGTTTGCATTGTATTTCTGTTGGACAATGATGTTCTAGAATGTTCCTTCATAGTTAGAATAAATCCTAAAGTGTTGTCAGAATCTTCTGTTTTCTGGCCTGTAATGTTGCACTGAATTTCATGAAAGGGGTATGTATTTTGGTGTAATAAAGTTTAATTTTGCTACTCAGTGGTGAAGTTATGACTGCAACTACAATCATTCAATCCTTTTGAGGGGGAAGCAGTAATAATCAATATGTCAGTCAAATCAGACACTAAAATAACAAAATAGAGTGCTCATTAGAATATATATGGGCATAAGGACATATGCGTGGGCCATTTTCTCTCCCAAGAGGATTATCTTGATTCTATCTTAAAAAAGGAAGTTTTGAAGCACCTACATTGAGTCATCTTACATTAAAAGAATTCTGAGCTTGATAAAATGTTAGGTTTTTTGAGTCACATCAACCATGAAGATGGAGGATTGGAAATAAAGAGGAATCAATTCTCTCTGAGAAAAAATAGATGGAGGGCAGGGAGAGACTGTCTGGAGGTCTGCTCTGGAGCTCAGGACACCAGGGGAAGGCGAGACACCACAAAGAAGAGACGGGGACAAAGGAAAGGAGCTTCAGCTGGCTGACAAATCCTGTGAGAACTGAAAAAGCAGCCGCAGGCACCCATCCCCCCACCTACAGAGCAAAGAGCTGTCTGCAGACTGCAGCGGCTGTGAACTGAGGGGCTTTAGGGGTCCTCTTCCCCAAGAAAGGAGAGAGGGAGGGACACAACCCACAGCAAATTTAGATTTTGGCCAGCAAACTTGCTCTGCTGCATTGGAAGGGTCACCCACTTCCAGGTTGAGTGGGGCTGTGACATTGTTTTTACACTGAGAGCCAGCAGGGACCTAAAGATAATTCGCCTTCTCAAACACCCTCCTAACTGCCCCAGGCTGGTTGCTGAAGAGGCAGAGGGAAGATGTGGCTGGACAAGGATAGAGAACAGCCTCTGAAAATGTTTGTTTGTGAGGCATGGTCAGCTCTAAGGACCTTGCTTCTGCACTGCCCTAAAGAGTTCCACTGAATGCCTTCTCCATAGCACCCACCCTCTGAGCAGAGAGGTCTGTCCAAGAGCGCCATCTGCTGGCCAGACTAGAAAAGTGCATGAAAAGGGGGGAAAATAATAAATACATAAAAGGGGCAAAGCAGGTGACTTTCTGCCCCCCCCCTCCAAGGCCCTTGGAAACTGGCCTGCACCCCATTAATGGGCTCTTAGCCCTGGTTTGAGCAGTTAAACAGGAAGGGGCAATCCTAAATATCTAGAATAAGTTCAACCAAGAGTCAAAGAACAGTGATAACACACAGCTGCTTAACAGTAAATCCCTAGGCAAGAGAGAGAAACAGAACCTCAGAGTAAACTCAGCATCCGAATCAGATGCCTAGATATCAGCAAAAAACGACTACAAGCCATACCAAGAAAAAGGAAGATATGAGTCAGGGAAAGCAACAAATCAAAACTCCAGATGAGACACAGGACTTGAAACAGCTAATCAATGAAGTTCATACAAATCTCCTAAATCAAATCATGGACTTGAAGGACAACATGGCTAAAGAAATAAAAGACATTAAGAAGACACTGGAGCCTGGCCGCTGAGGGCTCCGCGGAGGCTGTGAGTCCCGGCCGCGCCCGGCGCCATGGAGGCGGCCGAGGTCGAGTTTCTGGCCGAGAAGGAGCTGGTCACCGTCTTCCCTAACTTCAGCCTGGACAAGATCTGCCTTATCGGGGGGGATCCGGGGCCTTTTAACCCTGGCTTACCAGTGGAAGTGCCTCTTTGGTTGGCAATTAACCTGAAACAAAGAAGTGTCGGCTGATCCCACCTGAGTGGATGGATGTAGAGAAGTTGGAGGTGAATCGGGACCATGAACGAAAGGAAGAAACTTTTACCCCAATGCCCAGCCCTTACTACACGGAACTGACCAAACTCCTGCTCAATCATGCTTCAGACAACATTCCAAAAGCAGATGAGATCCGGACCCTGGTCAAGGATGTGTGGGACACTCGCATAGCTAAACTCCGGGTCTCTGCTGACAGCTTTGGGAAGCAGCAGGAGGCACGTGCCAAGCTGGACAACTTGACCCTAATGGAGATGAACACCAGCGGGGCTTTTCTCACACAGGCACTGGGCCACATGCACAAGCTCCACACAAACCTCCAGCCCTCGGGAAGTACCCAGTCTCAGGACCTCTAGAGGACCTTGACTTTGTAAACGTTTCCCATCTGGTGGTAGGAGGTTTTCAGGGCAATTTGTGAGTGCATCAGGCTTCAGGAAGTGATAGAGGAACTCACAGTTGTGGAGTTCTAGAAGTATTTTTGAATGTCTAAAATACATGTGCAGTTGTGCAAGGAATGGATTCATAGGACTGTTGGAGAAGCAAGAGGTTTGTGGTTTGTCCTCAAAACTCAGTACCCTGGAACATTCTTTGATTCCACATCTATTTCTAGAAGCCAGCTTTATTTTTGGGGAGGGGAATAAAGGCTTTGGTAAAACAAAAAAACAAAACAAAAAACAAAAAACAAAAACAAAAAAAAAGGACACTGGAGGTGGCTGACTTGGCCCAGTGGTTAGGGCGTCCGCCTACCACATGGGAGGTCTGTGGTTCAAACCCCAGGCCTCCTTGACCCGTGTGGAGCTGGCCCATGCGCAGTGCTGATGCGCGCAAGGAGTGCCCTGCCACGCAGGGGTGTCCCCCACATAGGGGAGCCCTATGCGCAAGGAGTGCTCCCTGTAAGGAGAGCTGCCCAGCGCGAAAGAAAGTGCAGCCTGCCCAGGAATGGCACCGCACACACGGAGAGCTGATGCAACAAGATGACACAACAAAAAGAAACACAGATTCCCATGCCGCTCACAACAACAGAAGTGGACAAAGAAGATGCAGCAAATAGACACAGAGAACAGACAACTGGGGTGGGGGGGGGAGGGGAGAGAAATAAATAAATAAATCTTTAAAAAAAAAAAGAAGACACTGGAAATGGGTATTGCTCAAGTGGTTGAGTACCTGCTTCCCATGTATGAGGTCCTGGCTTTGATCCCCAGTACCTCCTAAAACAAACAAACAAATGAAAAAAACCCAACTCTCATTGGGGAGCAGATGTAGCTCAGTGGTTGAGCACCTGCTGCCCATATATGAGGTCCTGGGTTCAATCCCTGGTAATTCTAAAATAAAGAAGAGGATGACACTGAGTGAGCATAGAGAAAAATTTGAAATCTTGGATAGAAAAATAACAGAGCTTATGGGAATGAAAGATACAATAAGTGAGATTGAAAATACAATAGAGTCACACAACAGCAGATATGAAATCATGGAAGAAAGAATCAGTGACATAGAGGAAAGAACAACTAAAATTAAAGAGAAAGGAATAGGAAAAATTGAGCAAGGGTTCAGGGCATTGAATGATAACATGAAGTGCAGCAGCATACATCTTATGGGAGTTCCAAAAGGAGACGAAAAGGGAAAGGGGACAGAAAGAGTATTTGAGAAAATAATGGCCAAAAATTTCCCAACTCTCATGAAAGACATGTCTCATGAAAGACATGTCCAGGAAGCACGGGGCACTCCAATTAGAATAAATCCAAATAGACCTACCTCAAGACACATAATATTCAGTATGCCAAATGCCAAAGATAAAGAGAAAATTCTGATAGCAGCAAGGGAAAAGCAAACAATGGATGTCCAATAAGACTTACTATGCACCACACCAGGGAATCAAGAGTGCCAACAACTGAAAACAGAGAAATTGCATCCATCATCCATGTGGAATCTAAGCCCCCTCTTTTTTTTTTAATTAATTAATTTATTTATTTATTTCATCCCCCCCCCCCAGTTGTCTGTTCTCTGTGTCTATTTGCTGCATCTTGTTTCTTTGTCTGCTTCTGTTGTCAGCGGCACGGGAAGTGTGGGCGGCACCATTCCTGGGCAGGCTGCACTTTCTTTTGCGCTGGGCGGCTCTCATTACGGGCGCACTCCTTGTGCATGGGGCTCCCCTAAGCGGGGGACACCCCTGCGTGGCGCGGCACTCCTTGCGCGCATCAGCACTGCGCATGGGCCAGCTCCACACGGGTCAAGGAGGCCCGGGGTTTGAACCGCCTAAGCCCCCTCTTGATCTAGAGGTGGAGTGGACATCACCATCCCAGGGTCCACAGGATGGAGGAATAAAATATGGATTAGATATTCTTACTATGGAACTATTGTGACTAGTAATGGAAGAAATTGTAGCATCATGTGGAGAAAGTGGCCATAGTAGTTGCTGAGGGCAGGGAGAGGGAAGAAGAGATGTGATGTGGGGGCATTTTCAGGACTTGAACTTGTCCTAAATGACATTGCAGGGTCAGATGTTGGACTTTATGTATCCTGCCATAACCTACTGAATGTCCTAGGGGAGAATGTGAACTACAGGTAAACTATTATCTATGTGGTGCAGCAGTGCCCCAAAATGTGTTCACTGAGTGCGATGAGTGTGCCACAATGATGGAGGAGGTTGTTGGTATGGGAGGAGTGGGGTGGGGAGTACAGAATATACAGGAACCTCCTATATTTTTTAATGTAACTTTTTTTTTGGTGATGTATATATCTGCAAAAAAATACAATTTACAAAAACAGATGGGGTGGGAGTGGGGAGTGGGGTATATGGGAACCTCTTATGTTTTTTATTTTTTTTAATGTTTTTAATATAACGATCTTTGTGATCTATTAACTTTAACCAAAAAAAAGACTTATTATGGATTTCTCTTCAGAAACCATGGAGGCAAGAAGGCAATGGTATGTTATAATTATGGTACTGAAAGAGAAAAAACGCCAGCCAAGAATACTTTATCCATCAAAACTGTCCTTAAAATATTCACAGATAAAGAGAAATTAAGAGTGTTTGCAACAAGAATCCAGCTCTGCAGGAAACATTAACAGAAGTTCTGTAGCCAGAAAACAAGACAAGAGAGAGGCTTGGAGGAGAGTGCAGAAGTGAAGTTGTTGTATTTTTTTTATTTTAGGAGGTACCAGGGATTGAACCCTGGACCTCGTACATGGGAAGCAGGAGCTCAACCACTGAGCTACACCCACTGCCTGCATGTCAATTTTTTTTTAAGATTTTATTTTTTATTTCTTTCCCCTTCTCCGCACCCCCCCCCCCAGTTGTCTGCTCTCTCTATCCACTCGCTGCGTGTTCTTCTGTGTCCACCTGTATTCTTGTCAGTGGCACCCGGAATCCATGTCTCTTTTTGTTGCATCTTCTTGCTGCATCAGCTCTTCATGTGTGTGGTGCCATTCCTGGGCAGGCTTATGGGGCACACTCCTTGTGCATGGGGCTCCCCTACGTGGGGGACACCCCTGATGTGCACTACTTGAGCACATCAGCACAGCACGTGGGCTAGCTGCACACGGGTCAGGAGGCCCTGGGTTTGAACCGCGGACCTCCCATGTAGTAGGCGGACGCCCTATCCATTGGGCCAAGTCCACTTCCCCCTCTTATATTTTTTAATGTAACATTTTGTGTGATCTATGTATCTTTTTAAAAAAAAATAATAAAAGATTAAACATTTTAAAATTTTAAAAATAAAAAAGATGGGCAAAAATAAGATATGCATGAAAGGCAAAGGATAAAGTAGCTGAAGTAAGTGATGCCTTTACAGTAATAACATTGAGTGTTAATGTAATAAACTTCCCACTCAAAAGATACAGGCTGACAGGATGGATAAGAAAACATGAGCCATCCATATGCTATCTGCAGGAGACTCACCTTAGACCCAAGGATGCCAATAGACTGAAAGGGAAAGGGTAGAAAAAGATGTTTCACGCAAATAGTAACCAAAAGAGAACAGCGTAGCTATATTTGTATCAGACAAAACAGACTTTAAATGCCAAACAATGATAAGAGATGCAGAAGGCCATTATATATTAATAAAATGGACAATCCACCAGGAAGGAGTAAAAGTCATAAATATCTACACACCTAACCAGGGTTCCCCAAAATACATGAGACAAACTGGCAAAACTGAAAGGAGAAATAGACATCTCTACAATAATAGTTTGCCAGTCACATCAACAGATAGAACAACTAGACAGAAGATCAACAAGGAAACAGCTTGAACAATATGGTAAACGAACTGGCCCTGACAGACATATACAAAATATTGCACCCCAAATCAACAGATTATTCATTCTTCTCAAGTGCTCATGGATCTTTCTCCAGGCTAGACCACATGTTGGGCTACAACACAGGTCTCAATAAATTCAAGTTTGAAATTATAGGGAAGCAGATTTGGCTCACCTGATAGAGCATCTACCTACCACATAGGAGGTCCAGGGTTCAAACCCAGGGCCTCCCTGACCCATGTGGAGCTGGCCCATGCACAGTGCTGATGTGCACAAGGAGTGCCCTGCCACGCAGGGGTGTCTCCCATGTAGAGAGAGACAACTGGTGGGGGTGGGAGGAAGGGGAGAGAAATAAATAAAACAAATCTTTAAAAAAAAAAAGAAATTATACAAAGCAGCTTTTCTGATCATGAAATGAAGCTGGAAATCAATTATAGGCAAGAAAGGGGAAAGTTTGCAAATATATGGAGGCTAAACAACACACTCTTAAACAATCAGTCGGTCAAAAAAGAAATTGCAAAACAAATTAGTAGATATCTTGAGACAAGTGAAAATAAGAACACAAAATAGCAAAGCTTATGGGATGCAGTGAAGTCAGTGCTGAGAGAGAAATGTATAGCCCTAAAGGCCTGTATTAAAAAAGAAGAAAGAGTTAAACTCAAAGACCTAACTGAACAACTGGAGAAACTAGAAAAAGAATAGCAAACCAATCCCAAACCAAGCAGAAAGAAATAACAAAAATTAGAGAAGAAATAAATGAAATTGAGGAAAAAAAAAAGAGAAAATCAACCAAACCAAAAGCTGGTTCTTTGAGAAAATCAATAAAATCGGCAAGCCCTTGGCAAAACTAACAAAGAAGATGCACATAAAAATCAAGAATGAAAGGGAGCAGAAAGCGGATTTGGTTCAACTCATAGAGCATCCGCCTACCACATGGGAGGTCCAGGGTCCAAACCCAGGGCCTCCTGACCCATGTGATGAGCTGGCCCACGTGCAGTGCTGATGTGCACAAGGAGTGCCCTGCTGTGCAGATGTGTCCCCCATGTAGGGGAGCCCCACACACAAGGAGTGTGCCCCATAAGGAGAGCCACCCTGAGCAAAAAAAAATGCAGCCTGCCCAGGAGTGGTGCCACACATATGGAGAGCTGATGCAGCAAGATGACATAACAAAAAGAAACACAGATTCCCAGTGGTGCTGACAAGAATGCAAGTGGGAAGGGGAGAGAAATAAAATAAATAAATAAATAAATCTTTTTTTAAAAAAAAGAATGAAAGGGGGGACATTATAACTAACTCCACAGAAATAAAAAGGATCATAAGAGGATGTTATGAGAAATTGTATGCTAACAAATTAGATATCCTAGGTGAAATGGGAAAATTCCTAGAAAAGCATAAACAACCTACTTCTATGAGAAATACAAGAACTCAAAAAATCAATGACAAGCAAAAAGATTGAATCAGTCATCAAAAATTTTCCAACAAAGAAAAATCCAGAACCAGATATCTTCACAGATGAATTCTACCAAACATTTTGAGAGTTAATACCCATCTTGTTTAAACTCTTCCAAAAAATTGAAAAGGAGGGAAAATTACCCAACACATTTTATGAAACCAACATCACTGTGGCAGTTTGGGATTATTTTATGAATCCCAAACAGAGAAAGATTATGTTTGTAAACTAATCTATTCATCTGGGTGTTATACCCTTTGATTGTATTAGATTCAGTTGAGAGGACTTTGATTAGATTACTTGTTAAGATTCTTTTTTTAATTTTTTAAATTATTATAATTAAAGAAGTTTTAGACTACATAAAAGTTACATAAAAAATATAGGGGGGGAAACGGACTTTGGCCCAGTGGTTAGGGCGTCCGTCTACCACATGGGAGGTCCGTGGTTCAAGCCCCGGGCCTCCTTGACCCGTGTGGAGCTGGCCCATGCGCAGTGCTGATGCGCGCAAGGAGTGCCCTGCCACGCAGGGGTGTCCCCCGCGTAGGGGAGCCCCACGCGCAAGGAGTGCACCCATAAGGAGAGCCGCCCAGCGCAAAGGAGGGAGCAGCCTGCCGAGGAATGGTGCCGCCCACACTTCCCATGCCGCTGACGACAACAGAAGCGGACAAAGAAACAAGACGCAGCAAAAAGACACAGAAAATAGACAACCGGGGAAGGGGAGGGGAATTAAATAAATAAATAAAAATAAATCTTTAAAAAATATATATATATATGGGGGGGAGGGAATCGGATTTGGCTCAACTGATAGAGCATCCGTCTACCATATGGGAGGTCTAGGGTTCAAACCCAAGGCCTCCTGACCTGTGTGGTGAACTGGCCCATATGCAGTGCTGTTGCACACAAGAAGTGCCATGCCATGCAGGGATGTCCCTTGCATAGGGGAACCCTACATGCAAGGAGCACGCCCTGCAAAGAGAGTCACCCTGTGTGAATAAAAGCACAGCCTGCCCAGGAGTGGAGCCACACACATGGATAGCTGATGCAGCAAGATAATGCAACAAAGAGACACAGATACCTGGTAACTGCTAACAAGAATGCAAGCAGACACAGAAGAACACACAGTGAATGGACATTAAAGCAGAAAACTGGGGGGGCTGGGAAGGGGGGAGGAAGGGGAGAGAAGTAAATAAAAAATAAATCTTAAAAAAATAATAACTGCATTTTCCTCTGACCCAATGTACTATTTAAAAAAAAATTATAGGGGGGGAGTGGATGTGGCTCAGGTGACTGAGCTCCACCTACTACATGGGAGGTCCCAGGTTCAGTTCCCGGTGCCTCCTGGAGAAGATGAGCAAGACAGTGAGCTGGCACATCAGGTAGGCACAGCGAGCTGACGCAACAAGATGACCCAACAAGGAAACACAAAGAGGAAAGACAATGAGAGACACAAGAAAGCAGGGAGTTGAGGTGGCTCAAGCAGTCGAGTGCCTCTCTCTGACATGGAAAGTCCCAGATTCAATTGCCAGTGCCTCCTAAAGAGAAGATGAGCAGACACAGAGCACACAATGAATGGACACAGAACAGACAGCTAGCACAAACAACAGGGGGATGGGGAATAAATAATTTTTTTTTAATAAGACAAATGACCCAATTTTTTTTAATGGGCAAAAGACCTGAATAGACATTTTTATAAAATAAAAATACAGGGAAACGGACTTTGGCCCAGTGGTTAGGGCGTCCGTCTACCACATGGGAGGTCCGCGGTTCAAACCCCGGGCCTCCTTGACCCGTGTGGAGCTGGCCATGCGCAGTGCTGATGCGCGCAAGGAGTGCCGTGCCACACAAGGGTGTCCCCCGCGTGGGGGAGCCCCACGCGCAAGGAGTGCGCCTGTGAGGAAAGCCGCCCAGTGTGAAAAGAAAGAGCAGCCTGCCCAGGAATGGCGCCGCCCACACTTCCCGTGCCGCTGACGACAACAGAAGTGGACAAAGAAACAAGACGCAGCAAATAGACACCAAGAACAGACAACCAGGGGAGGGGGGGAAATTAAATAAATAAATAAATCTTTTTAAAAAAATAAATAAATAAAATAAAATAAAAATACAAATAGTGAAAATGCACATGAAAAATTGCACAGCATCACTGACTATTAGGGGGTGTAAATCAAAGCTATGAGGAGATATCATTTTACACCTATTAGAATGGCCACTATTAACAAAACAGAAAGCTACAAGTGTTGGAGAGGATGTGGAGAGATAGGATTGCTTATTCTCTGATGGTGGGAATGGTACAGCCACTGTAGAAGTCAGTTTGGCAGTTCCTAAGGAAGTTACGTATAGATCAACCATGTGACCCTGCAATACCACTACTGGGTATATCCCCAGAAGAACTGAGAGCAGTGACATGAACAGACATCTACACACCAAGGTTCATAGCAGAGTTACTCACAATTGCCAAAAGAGGGAAACAACCCAGGTGTCCACAACTGACAAATGGATAAACAAACTGTGGTATATACACATGATGGAATATTCAACTGTAAGAAGAAATGAAGTTGTGAAGCACATGACAACGTGGTTGAACCTGGAGGATTATGTTGAGTGAAGCAAGCCAGACACAAAAGGACAAATATTATATGACTTCACTCTTATAAACTAAATATAATAAGCCAACTCATGGTTTAATAGCTAGAATATAAGTCACCAGAGAAAAGAATGTAGTTAGGGAATGAAAGCTGAAGTTTAATCTGTGCAGAATTGGTAAAAAGTTGTTTTTAAATGTTTGGAAAACGGGAAGTGGCTGTGGCTCAACTGATAGAGCATCCGTCTACCATATGGAGGGTCCAGGGTTCGATCCCCAGGGCCTCCTGACACATGTGGTAAGCTCGCCCACGTGCAGTGCTGATGTGCACAAGGAGTGCTGTGCCACACAGGGGTGTCCCCTACATAGGGGAGCCCCACGTGCAAGGAGTGCGCCCCTTAAGGAGAGCCACCCCATGTGAAAAAAGCACAGCCTGTCCAAGAGTGGCACTGCACACACAGAGAGCTGATGCCGCAAGATGACGAAACAACAAAAAAAGAAATGGAATTTCCCAGTGCCACCAGATAATGCAAGCGGACACAGAAGAACACACGGCAAATGGACACAGAGAGCAGACAATGGGGGAAGGGGAGAAAAATAAATAAAAAATAAAATAAAAATAAATAAATAAAATGTTTGGAAATGAATAGAAATAGTGAAAGCACATCATAGGATTTGTATTTAGGAGCACTAACATATAGGTATAATAGTGGTTTGGGTTTTTTTGTTCTTTTTTTAATATTGATTGAAGTGTAGAATGCACAACTCAGTGATCATACCAAATGCCATTGATTGTACACTTTAGATAAACTGTACAGTTTATGAACAAAAAAATAATACAGTGGATTGGGGGAAAATACACCCAAATGGAAGATATATTGTTAGTAGTAACACTTTGAGGATGCTCTTTCATAATTTGTTACAAATGTGTCCAAGAATGCAAGGGATTTGTGGCGAGGTGATGTATGGGAGTCCTGTATGGTCTTATACATGTTTATTTTGTAAATTTACAATTTTAATTATAGACTTACTGTTTATGTATTTTCATGTATGAATGATATACTTCAATAAATTGTTTTTATATTTATTTTATTTATCTCTCCCCACTCCTTCATTGTTTGCACTTGTCTGTTCATCTTTTTTTTTAAGATTTGTTTCTAATCACATGAGACTTCTATTGTATTTCTTTGAAGATACATAGATCACAAAAAAAATGTTACATTAAAAAAATCCAGGCAGCGGACTTGGCCCAGTGGTTAGGGCATCCGTCTACCACATGGGGGGTCTGCGGTTCAAACCCCGGGCCTCCTTGACCCGTGTGGAGCTGGCCCATGCGCAGTGCTGATGCGCGCAAGGAGTGCCCTGCCACGCAGGGGTGTCCCCCGCGTAGGAGAGTCCCACGCGCAAGGAGTGCGCCCCATAAGGAGAGCTGCCCAGCGTGAAAGAAAGTGCAGCCTGCCCAGGAATGGCGCCGCACACACGGAGAGCTGACACAACAAGATGACGCAACAAAAAGAAACACAGATTCCCGTGCCGCTGACAACAACAGAAGTGGACAAAAAAGAAGACACGGCAAATAGACACAGAGAACAGACAACCAGGGTGGGGGGGTGGAAGGGGAGAGAAATAAATAAATCTTTAAAAAATAAACAAAAAAATCCAAGAGGTTCCCACATCAACAACCTCCCTCATCACTGTGGCACATTCATTGCATTTGGTGAATACATTTTGGAGCAATGCAGCACTGCATGGGTTAGAGTTTGCATTGTAGTTTACACTCTCCCCCAGTCCATTCAGTGGGTTATGGCAGGATATACAATGTCCTGCACCTCCCTGCAATACCATTTAGAACTACTCCAAGTCCCAAAAATGCCCCCACATCACATCTCTTCTTCCCGCTCCCTGCCCTCAGCAACTACCGTGGCCACTTTCTCCACATCAGTGCTACAGTTTCTTCCATGACTAGTCACAAAAGTTCTATAGTAGAACACAAGTAAGTTCACTCTAATCCATATTTTATTCCTCCATCCTGTGGACTCTGGGATAGTGATGTCCACTCCACCTCTGTAACAAGAGGGAGCTTAGATCCCACATGGTTGATGGGTGATTTTTTTTTTTTTACTTACTTTATTTTTCTTTCTTTATCCCTCCCTTCCCCTGGATGGTTCACTTATCTGTCTGATCATTATTTTCTCGCCTTCTCCAGGAGGCACCAGGAACCAAACCCAGGACCTCCAATGTGTGAGAGAGGCATCTAATCACTTAAGCCACCCCCATTCCCTGCTTTGTTGTGTCTCTCGTTATGTTTTCCCTCGTGTCTCTTGTTGCGTCATCTTGTCATGCCAGCTTGTCATCCTGCTTGTCCTCTTTAGAAGGCACTGGAATCTCTACTCCCTGCTTTGTTGTGTCTCCCTTTATGTTTTTCTTCTTGTGTCTCTGTTGCGTTATCTTGTTCTGTTAGCTTGCTGTGCCTGCCTGTCACACTAGCTCACTGTCTTCTGTAGGAGGTACTGGGAACCGAACCACTGACTTCCCACGTGGTAGCCGGAGCCTAATCGCTTGAGCCACATCTGCTTCCCTAAACTGTTTTTAAAATGAAAAAAATTTAGATTTTTCTAAAAACTGGATTTATTGTGCTATGGCTTTTGATGTTTTTGTTTTTTTTTTTTTCTTTCGAAACCTGACAAAAGTAATATGTTGAAAAAACTAAAAGTACAGATTCTGGGATCAGAATGCCTGCCTCAGTTTCTATCTGCAAGCTCTGTGACCTTGGGCAAGTTATTTCAGCTCTCTGACACTCAATTTCTGTATCCTAAAAATGGGATATGACCTACTCCATAGGGTGGTTATCAGATTAAATGAGATCATGCGGGTAAAGCAATGAAACCAGTGTGTGATACATTATTAGTGGTCCATTATTGGAAGCTCTTATAATAATCATCATTATTATTTACTAACTCTATTAGATACAATATTGTATTGTTATTATTATTATTCAGCTGGTTCACAGGAGACCATAATACTGTAGATTATGTAGATTATGGAGGAAGCCATAATCCTGTGTTCTCAGGGAATTGATAGCAATGAAAAGGGTTTGAGAGATGAGAGAAAGCCAAGAGGGAAAC
Source organism: Dasypus novemcinctus (assembly GCF_030445035.2). Taxonomy (NCBI): domain Eukaryota; kingdom Metazoa; phylum Chordata; class Mammalia; order Cingulata; family Dasypodidae; genus Dasypus; species Dasypus novemcinctus. The sequence goes on along the minus strand of NC_080690.1, from coordinate 68,039,180 downwards.
GGACTTGGCCCAGTGGTTAGGGCGTCCGTCTACCACATGGGAGGTCCGCGGTTCAAACCCCGGGCCTCCTTGACCCGTGTGGAGCTGGCCCATGCGCAGTGCTGATACGTGCAAGGAGTGCCGTGCCACGCAGGGGTGTCCCCCGCGTAGGGGAGCCCCACGCGCAAGGAGTGCGCCCCGTAGGGAGAGCCGCCCAGCTCGAAGGAAAGTGCAGCCTGCCCAGGAATGGCGCCGCCCACACTTCCCGTGCCGATGACGACAACAGAAGCGGACAAAGAAACAAGGCACAGCAAATGGACACAGAGAACAGACAACAACTGGGGGGGGGAGGATTAAATAAATAAATAAATCTTTAAAAAAAGAGAGAGAGAGAAAGCCAAGAAACCAAAGGAGTCATAACAAGAAGGAGAAAGTGATTGATAAGGCCAAATTATCCAGGTGATAAATATAAGGATTAGAAGGAATCTATTGGTTTGGGCTGATGGAAATGTTTTTTGGTAATGGATACTGGTGATGGTAGCATAACATAGGGAGTGTAATTAGCACCATTGAATTATAGAGCTGAGTATGGTTACTGGAGGAAAATTTAGAGTGTATATATGTTACTAGAATAAAAATTTTAAAAAGAAACATAAGACTCCCTATTGATGACAGTGCTCAGGGGTTTACCTTTTTTGAGTCCTAAAGAATCCCAAAAACCATTTGGGGATGGGGAGAGCATTGTCTCTAAGTCTCCATTCTCCTCTTCATCCAGCTAAACCCATGGCCACCAGTGAAAGATTACATCTCCCAGCCTTTCTTGTAGCTAGGGGAGGCTGTGGACAGACTTCTGGCCAATGGGATGGGAGCATAAATTTTTGCAACTTCCAAGGTGATACTGCCTTCTCTTCTCCCTTTCTCATTCAACTGATACTTTGTTGTGGCCATGAAACACCTCAGGCCACGTAAATGAGCCCAATTCCCTAGGGATGGAGACCAAGCTGGAAGCCATGGTGAGCTGCAGTTATATACCCCAGAAGGACATGTCCTCAGTCTTTTTCCATCCCCGTGGGTGTGCACTCATGTAAATTGGACCTTTTGAAGAGATTGCTTCCTCCCAGATGTGGCCCACCTCAGTCAGGACGGGTCTTCATGCTTCGTGGCGAGAGAGAAGCCACGGAGAGCAGCCAGGAGCCAATGGCACCCGGAAGAGAGAGAAGACACCGCATCGTGCACGGCCACGTGACACAAAAGCCAAGGAACCCCGAAGACTGCTGGCAGAGACGCCCTGGCAGGAAGCCAGCCTTCCAGCCTCTGGAACCGTGGGCCAATACATTCCTGTAGTTACGCCAACCCATTGCATGGTATTTGTTTTAGCAGCTGGGGTCTCTGATACTTTGGAGCTCCCAAACCAGCCCATTATGGTTTCTGCTCAGATTCTATGAGAGAAATAAACCTCCATTTTGTTTAAGCCACTATTATTTTGAGTCTGCAAGACAGCAAATAAGGCCCTATCCTAAATAATTCAGTTAGACGTCGAGCAGTTGTGTACTCCATCTACAGTCAAGCACTATGGGGGTAACTGAGCAATTGTCCCAACAGGAGGGAGTGGACTCAATCATTTTACCACCTGCCTCAAAAGTGAAATTTCTAAGTTAATATATATGTATATTTACCTCTCTCTTACCTGAAGGGAAAGTGCCTCTCTGTTCTGGAATAAAAACAGAAAAAGCCAAGCCAACATAATCCCCAAAGGACAATTGAACAAAAGATAGGTCAGTGTTATGTTTTGCTCCTCCCTTACTTTTCTTTTTAATTTTCTGAGGATGGGGCACAGAAATCTTGAGGTACTTGCTCAAGAAAACTAGTCATGGTTTAGAAAGCCAATCCTGTTCCTTGAGCAGTGCGCTAGGTTGGATCGTGCACCCCAACAAACACATGTTCCTAATCTTCATGCTGGGCTGGGGTGTGACCCACTGTCTGTCGGACGGCTGGGAGACATTCTCTTTAGTTGAGGTGTGGCCCAACTGAATGAGGGTGGGTCTTAAGTCAGATCGCCAGGGGCCTTATAAAGAGAAGTCTGCTGGAAGAAGCTGGAAATCGGTGGTAACCTGGAGGAAAAAGTATCAGTCAGAAAGAGGGAGATGCATGAAGAGATGTCAGCCCCCTCCAACACTGGAGTCAGGGCCACCAACAGAAGTACAACTCCCACAGCACAGAAAGCAACAGGCTCTACTCACCGAGAGGAGACAGAAAAACCCCTTCACTGGTGGCCTTCGCATGGGTGCCCCATGGCCAGCGGCCTTGATCCACAGAGATGTCCCACGCACAGTTCTCATGTGCTCTTGTGCAGCCGCGGCAGAGGAACCGTGCTCCTCCCTGCCGGGACAGGTATGCCAGGGACAGGTGTGAGCTGAAGGTCCTAAAGCATGCCCACCACTGTCTCCACATCAGTGATAACAGCCCTTCTATTGCTCAAATCACAGTAAGTCTGTAGTAGTGAAGCCAGCTAGTAAGATAGGGAATCCATAGACCGATCTGGAACCTGGCAAGAAGTCCACGTGGACATCGATACCCCCAAGCTGGCTGCTGGAAGGCCCTCCCCAAGAGTCTGCCTTTCAGAACTAGACTTCCTGCAGAAGCCAGGGGAAGCCCCGGATATTCCCCAAGGACCTTATCACTGGGCCCTCACGGGGGATTGATGGGGGTAATCAATCAGAACAGCTCACAGCTGGAACTCCTCCCCTGCCATAAGCAAAGGGGTGGAATAATTAATGGTTTAAAGAGCAGGCACATGAAGCAGATTTGGCTCAACAGATAGAGCATCCCCTACCACATAGGAGGTCCACTGTTCAAAGCCAGGGCCTCCTGACCTGTGTGGTGAGCTGGCCCATGCACAGTGCTAATGCACACAAGGAGTGCTCTGCCACGCAGGGGTGTCCCCCACATAGGGGAGCCGCACGCACAAGGAGTGTGCCCCATAAGGAAAACCACCCAGTGCAAAAAAAGTGCAGCCTGCCCAGGAGTGGCTCCACACACATGGAGAGTTGACACAGCAAGATAATGCAACGAAAAGAGACACAGATTCCCGGTGTCGCTGATAAGAGTATAAGCGGACACAGAAGAACACACAGTGAATGGATACAGAGAGCAGACAACTGGAGTGGGGGGGCCGGAGAGAAAAAAAAATAAGTCTTTAAAAAAAAAAAAAGAAGGTGCAAGGCCCGAATTCTCTCTGTCACCTTTGGACCCCGATTCTGGTCACCTTCTCTCCCCACTTGGGTCACTACGCAAGTAAACCTGAGGATTTATAATCCATAATGGGAAATTATAGGCTGTAAATCAACCCTCTTCATCACTTTTCAGCCCCTTCCTCTTCACCTAGGACCCATAGTCTGTTATTTTCTCCCATTTCTCTTCACTCCCTGACTGAATAAACTACAGACATATTTTCAAAATTCATTTCCACAGCATAGTCAAGAACCTAGACAAAATCCAGTAGCATACTTGGCGAGCCAGCCAGGAGCTTATTGGTGAGTGCCTTTAGCCTGTTTAATGCCTTACTTTGGTTCTCCATTTTAAAGGGGATCACCTACGAGCCCCCACAGGACATAATCCCAGGAGGGAAGAGGCTGGGGCATGGGAATTCTCCACATCCACACTGCATGCCCAGGCTTGTGAGATCTGACCCTGGCTGGGACAGCTGGGGCATAGAAAGTGGCTCAAATCACGGCCCTGCCAAGACAGAGGTTCCCCGGCAGAGCGCTGGGTCCTGCAAAGCTTCTTTTTTGAGCGCTTTTAGCAGCAGGAGGCTTTGCCCTCAGCTGCTGCTGCCTTCTACTCCTCTCCCCTCCGCAGCAGCATGGCAATGCTGGAGAGCAGGGGCTTGCCCCTCCTAGCGGGTCCATGCCTTTGCAAGCAGCCTTCCCATCTGACCACACCCAGCTACCTGGGGGATGAAGTGGGAAGGCCGCCGGCAGACCCAAGATGTGTGCCATGGGAGTTCCCCTTGGCACAGGCCAGGATACCCTTGCATAATTAACCTTTACCCATGTTTTACCTTCCTACTTCTTGCTGCTGAATTTCCCTTTACAGGTTTGTGTTACAACGCATTAGAATGTCTTAAAAACTGGGAAACTGGGAAAATGCCTTTGCTACCAAGGAAGTGATGGCCTCAGGGCCCCAAGGTCTGTTAGCTAGAACAATTGATCTCTAATCACTTGATGGTCTTTTGATGGGAAACTCCTGGACAGTAAAGTCATAAAACTAGGATGTTGTAGCAATTTGATATGGTTATGAATTCCAAAAATAGATATTGGATAATGTTCATAATCTGGTCTGTACCTGGGCATGATTAAGTTATGATTAGGGCTTTGATTGGGCCATGGCAATAAAGGCATTGAGTCCCCAGATAAAAGGCATGGCAAAGGACAGAGGTGAGAGTTTTTAATGTTGGAGTTTTGATTTTGGAGTTTGATGCTGAAGTCTTAAGCTGGAGCCCTGGAAAGTAAGCACACAGAGGAAAGAGAAGCAAGACCCAGGAAGAAAGGAACCCTGGACCCAGAGATAAGCAAGACCCTGGAAGGGAGGAACCCAGGAAGCCTGAACCCTGGCAGACATTGGCAGCCATCTTGCTCCAACAAGTGAAAATAGACTTTGGTGAGGGAAGTAACATGCATTATGGTCTGATATCTGTAAGCTCCTACCCCAAATAAATACCCTTTATAAAAACCAACCAATTTCTGGTATCTTGCATCAGCACCCCTTTGGCTGACTAATACAGAATTTGGTACTGAGGAGTGGGGAATTATACCAAAATGCTGGAATGGATTTATAAATAGTAAGGGAGGAATTGTGAGATGTTTGATGGAGAAAACCTGGACTGCTTTGAAGAGATTGTGATAGTGATATGAATACTAAAGAGACTTTCTATGATGCCTTAGAAGTAAATGATAAAAATATTTTTGGAAACTGGAGGAAAGGTGATCTGTGTTTTAAAGTCACAGAGAACTTAGCAAGATTAACTCCTGGTGTTGTATGGAGGGCAGAATTTGAAAATGGCAACCCTGGGCATTTAGCTGAAGAAAGTAAACCTGGAGAATGAAGCTAGGCTTCTGCTTGCAGCTTATAGCAAAATTCTAGATGAGAGAGATATGCTGAGGACTGAACTGTACAACACAAAGAAAACAGAAACTGATTCTGGAAATTCCAAGTCTCTGGAAATCAAACTCCCAGATGATGGTGCCCCATTGGAGGACTTAACTAAACTTGGAGCTGGTAAATCAAGATTGAAGATGCAGTTATCTAGGAAAGACTTGTGGAAAGTCTTATGTCTGATGGCTTGGATCCCTGCTTCCTGCATTCTAAACCAACAAGATTTTTGAGAGAGCTGTATGAACAAAACCACTGTCAGCCTAGAATAAAAAGGACATAGAAAGGAGAGACTGAAGGAGAAACAGCTTTAAGAGGAAGACCATGGAATCTGAGATCTGGAATTAAGACATCACCGTGGACCAAGAGAGGACCCCACCCATGTGTATGGGAGGGTGAGTTTGCCCCAGCAGTTGAAGAGGGTGGATGCTTCTGTCCGATGTTCTGGGAGAGTTTTGCTGCCCCAGGGTACAGAGAGGGTGGAGGACATTCCCCAAAGATTAGGATAGTTAAGGTCAGCACCCCACAGGTCTGAGAGGGGTGGGCCTGTCACCCATGGATTAGAGAAGGCCAGTTGGTCACTTATTGCTCTGAGAGGGTTGAACCTGTATGCCAAAGGTTAGAGGTAATGTTGTCTTCACATCACTGTATGGGGGTTTAAGATTCTAACCCAAGGATTGGGTAAGGTGTGGCAATCACCCCAACACTCTTGGAGGGAGACGTCTGGCACTTGGTCAGTACCCAGATGCTTGATGAGGGTGGAACCAAGAAAATGGCCATTGGGCAAGCTGGTGGAAAGGGCGGGTCCCCATATGGCCCCAAGGAGAAGAAATCATCTTCTTAAGAATGACTCTTGACCTAACGGGGGCAAAATGGCATCTGAGTGAGTGCACCTTATAATCTCTCCTGCAAAGAAGTGGCTGAGTAGGTTTGGAGTCCTGCTGGACTGGGCTGTCTTGGGTGTTTGCAGGGCAGGAGGTGTCTGGACATGGATTTGGTGGGACGGTGACAGAGGAGATTCTTGCAAGAGATAGAATTTTGGGTCTCTTTCACAGAGGTCAGGTTTGAGCATGGGGCCCTTCCCCCTGGGGCTGGTGGCCCAGCAGCAGCGATTCCTGGAGGCTTTGCTGGGCTGGGGAGTTCCTAAGCCCTGAGTGGGCTGTTTCGGGGGCCTGCAGGGTGGGAGGTGTCTGGAAGTCGATTTGGTGAGACAGTGACAGGAGGAGATTCTTGCGAGAGGTGGAATTTTGGGTTTCTGACTCGGAGGTCAGAGCTTCTGGCTGGACCCCCTCCCCCTAGGGCTGGCGACCAGGCCATGGCAGTTCTTGAAGGCTTTGGAGTGCAACGGCACCCCCAGCAGGCTGTTTTGGGGGCTTGCAGGGCAGGAGGTGTCTGGATGTTGATTTGGTGAGACAGTGACAGAAGAGATTCTTGTGAGAGGTGGAATTTTGGGTTTCTGACACAGAGGTCAGAGTTTGTGGGCGGGACCCCCCACCTAGGGCTGGTGCCCAGCTGCGGGGATCCCTGAAGGCTGTGTTGCACTGTGGTGTTCCCAAGCCCCCTGTTAACCAAATGCATGGTTCCCAGGTCTGTGTCCCCTAAACCCTGGTGGCCCACACTCCAGAGACTCACACACCTTGAGTCTGCAATATCGCAGACTTCCCATCCCCGAATCCACCGCGCACTGAGGCCCATCTGAGGTTCTTGATTATCCTAGCCCTTGGTGTTTGTGTTTTTTTTCTCCTTCCTTCCTTCCTTCCTTCCTTCCTTCCTTCCTTCCTTCCTTCCTTCCTTCCTTCCTTCCTTCCTTCCTTTCCTTCTTTCTTTTTTTTTGTCTTAGTTGCTAATATTGCATTATATCTTGGTCTTTTCTCCCATTTTATACCCCAAGGTCCTTTTTCATTTATTTAGGTTTTTTTTCTCCATTTCTTTTTCTTGCTTGTTTCCCTCCCTTTTCTTTGCCCACCCCCTTTTCTTCTTCTCTCTTTTTTTCTTTTCTCTCTTTTTCTTCTTATTTAATTTAATTTAATTTAATTTATATAATAGGTGCTGCAGGGAGCGTTTCACATTTGCTGTGTTTCCTCATCCTCTATTTCCTCTTTTCTGTGTGAATTGATTTTGGCCACCTACACTATCCCCTTTCCCCCACATCTTGCTATCCTCCATCATCTACTGTCTCTCTTATATTCCACCTCCCTTTCTTTGGCCCCCAAATTGTCTGACTTTTTATTTCTAATACCTTTGTTCTGTTTTCTGTCTTTTATCCACTCTTGATATTATTGTCTTTCTTTTCTCTTTCCCTCTCTCATGAAAACACTGGCTTTTTATTTCATACTATATTCTTCCCCATATTCAGTTGATAGTCTCATTATAGGTACTCAACTTACTGCTATAACTCTACACAACTTACATGAGTCTACTACCCATTCTCCCAGATCTCACATTGTTGCTCTGTTAACATTTATTACCAAGACTACTTTATACATTTTTTCTTATGCATTTTGCTTTCTCTGGCTCTAATATTTTCCTTCAAAGTGAACTTAGCCAGCAACAAGAAAGTAGAATAAGAAGAACAAAGTGACAAAGAGAAGACATAACACTTACGCAAGAACAAAAACTAATTAATCCCCAAGACTAGACAAAGAAGCTAAGGAACTGATTAAACCCATCAAGATAAAATGATGATCAGACAGCAACAAAAAACTACAAACCAAACCAATAATCAGGAAAACATGGCTGAATCCAATGAACAAGCTAAAAACCAAGAAGGGGAGCAGAACATTGGACAAGTAATTAAAGATCTCAAAACATATATTAGGGACCAACTTAATGAAGTAAAGGAAGAGATTAACAAAATGAAGAAAACACTTGGAGAGGAAATTGCAGACACAAGCAAAAAGATAACATATGATGGGAATGAACACTACAGTTCAAGAAATCAAAAATACACTCTCAGCAAATAGCAGCAGATTAAAAGAGGCAGAGGAGAGAATTAGTGACATGGAAGACAGTACATCTGAAATCAAACAGATAGTAGAACTGATCGATAAAAAGATAGAAAAATTCCAGGTAGGACTTAGGGAACTGAATGACAATGCAAAATGCACAAGCATATGTATTATAGGCATCCCAGGAGGAGAAGAGAAGGGAAAGGGGGCAGAAGGGGGGTTGGAGGAAATAATGGCTGAAAACTTCCCAAATCTACTGAGGGAGAAGGATGTACATGTCTAGGAAGCACAACGCACCCCAAACACCATAAATCCCAACAGATCCACCCCAAGACATAGACTTGTCAAATTATCCAATGCTTAAGACAAAGAGAAAATTCTAAAAGCAGCAAGAGAAAAGAAAACCATCACATACAATGGAGGCTCCATAAGATTAAGTGCTGATTTCTCATCTGAAACCATGGAGGCAAGAAGGCAGTGGTATGATATAGTCAAGGTACTAAAAGAAAAAAAATTTCCAGCCAAGAATACTCTACCCAGCTAAACTAGCATTCAAAAATGATGGAGAGTTCAAAATATTCACAGATAAACAGAAATTGAAAGAGTATGCCAACAAGAACCCTGCCCTTCAAGAAATACTAAAGGGAGTTCTCCAGGAAAAAAGGAAAAAACAGGAGAGGCAGAGTTGGAGGAGAGTGTAAGAGCAACAAAAAAGACAAAAAGAGAAGGAAAAAAACAAACAAAATATGACAAACACAAGTCCAATCAAAATATGGCTAACATAAATAACTCCTTGAAAGTAATAACACTGAATGTCAATGGATTAAACTCACCTATCAAAAGATTCAGACTGGGAGATTGGATAAGGAAATATGACCTGTCTCTATGTTGTCTACAAGAAACACATCTTAGATCCAGGGATGCATGGAGGTTGAAAGTGAATGGTTGGAAAACAATCTTACAAGCAAACAATAACCAAAAAAAGGCAGGAGTAGCTACATTAATATCAGACAAAATAGACTTTAAATGCGAAACAATTGTGCGAGACAAAGAAGGATACTACATATTAGTGAAAGGGACAATCTCTCAAGAAGAATGAACAATTATAAATATTTATGCTCCTAAAAGGGCATCTCCAAATACGTGAGGCAAACACTGGAAAAACTGAGTGAAAAAATAGATGCCTCTATAATTATAGTGGGAGATTTTAATACATCACTATCAACGTTGGACAGAACATCTCAAAAGAGAATCATTATAGAAACAAAAACTTTGAACAGTATATTAGATGAGCTGGATCTAATAGACATATACAGATCATTACACCCGAATACAGCAGGATATACATTTTTCTCAAGTGCACGTGGATCATTCTCCAAGATAGACCATATGTTAGGTCTCAAAGAAAGGCTCAATGAATTCAGAAAGATCAAAATCATACAGAATAATATGTCTGGCCACAGTGGAGTGAAGCTGGAAATCTGCAAAGGCCAGAGGGCCAGATTTCACACCAAGATATGGAAATTAAACAGCACACTCTTAGAAAAACAGTGGGTCAAAGAGGAAATCTCAAAAGAAATTAATAACTACCTTGAAACTAATGAAAATGATGACACAACATACCAAAACTTATGAGATGCAGCAAAAGCAGTACTGAGAGGGAAATTTTTAGCCATAAATTCATACATCAAAAAAGAAGAAAGAGCAAAATTGAATAACTAACTGCACATTTGGAGAAATAAGTAAAAAAAACAACAAAGTAACCCCACAGGAAGAAGAAAGAAAGAAAGAACAAAGATAAGAGCAGAACTAAATGAAATAGAAAATAAGAAAGCACTTGAAAAGATAAACAAAACCAAGAGCTGGTTCTTTGAGAAGATCAACAAAATTGACAAACCTTTAGCTAGACTAACAAAGAAAAAAAGAGAGAAGATGCAAATACACCAAATAAGAAATGAGAAAGGAGATATTACCACTGACCCCACAGAAATAAAGACTATCATAAGAGGATACCTTGAAAAACTATATTCCAACAAAAATGACAATTCAGAGGAAATGGACAAATTCCTAGAAACACATAAGCAGCCTATATTGATGAAAGAAGAAACTGATGATCTCAACAAACCAATCACAAGTAAAGAGATAGAATCCGTCATTAAAAACCTCCCAACTAAGAAGAGCCCAGGGCCAGACGGCTTCACAGGTGAATTCTACAAAACATTCTGGAAAGAACTAACACCAATCCTGCTGAAACTCTTCCAAAAAATCAAAACAGAAGGAACATTACCTAACTCATTCTATGATGCCAACATTACCCTAGTACCAAAGCCAAACAAAGACACCACAAGAAAGGAAAATTACAGACCAATTTCTCTAATGAACCTAGATGCAAAAATCCTCAAGAAAATACTTGCTAACCATATTCAACAACATATTAAATGAATTATACACCATGACGAAGTGGGATTCATTCCTGGTATGCAAGGATGGTTCGACATAAGAAAATCAATCAATGTAATTCACCATATAAACAGATTGAAGGAAAAAAATCACATGATTATATCTATAGGTGCAGAAAAAGCATTTGACAAAATACAGCACCCTTTCTTGATAAAAACACTGCAAAAGATTGGCATACAAGGAAATTTTTTGAACATGATGAAGAGTATATATGAAAAACCCACAGCCAACATTGTTTACAATAGTGAAATCCTAAAATCCTTCCCTCTAAGATCAGGAACAAGACAAGGATGCCCACTCTCACCCCTTCTATTTAACATTGTCTTAGAAGTACTTGCTCAAGCACTGAGGCAAGAACCAGATATAAAAGGCATTCAAATTGGAAAGGAAGAAGTCAAAATTTCATTTTTTGCAGATGACATGATCCTATACATAGAAAACCCTGAGAGATCTACAACAAAGTTCTAGAACTCATAAATGAGTTTAGTAAAGTCATAGGTTATAAGATCAATGCACAAAAATCAGTAGCATTTCTGTACACCAATAATGAGCAAGCTCAGGAGGAAATCAAGAAACAAATACTATTTACAATAGTCAATAAAAAAATCAAATACCTAGGAATAAATTTAACTAAAGATGTAAAAAACTTATATACAGAGAACTACACAAGACTGTTCAAGGAAATTAAAGAAGACCTAAATAAATGGAAGAATATTCCCCGTTCATGGATAGGAAGACTAAATATTATTAAGATGTCTATCCTACCAAAACTGATCTACACATTCAATGCAATCCCAATGAAAGTCAACACAGCATTCTTTAAGGAACTGGAAAAACTAGCTATGAAATTTATTTGGAAAGGAAAGAGGCCCTGAATAGCCAAAGACATATTGAAAAAGAAAAACGAAATTGGAGGAATCACACTACCTGACTTCAAAACATACTACAAAGCTACAGTAGTGAAAACAACATGGTATTGGCACAAGGAGAGACACACAGACCAACAGAACTGAATTGAGAGTTCTGATATAGATCCTCATATATATAGTCATATAATATTTGATAAAGCCACCAAACCCTCTCAACTGGGAGAGAATGGCCTATTCAACAAATGGTGCCTGGAGAACTGGATATCCATATGTAAGAGAATGAAAGAGGATTACCATCTCACACCTTATACAAAAATCAACTCAAGATGGATCAAAGACCTAAATATAAGAGCCAAGACCATAAAGACCTTGGAAAGCAATGTAGGGAAGCATATATACAAGACCTTGTAATAGGAAATGGCTTCATGAACTTCACACCAAAAGCATGAGCAGCAAAAGAACAAATAGATAAATGAAACCTCCTCAAAATTAAAGCCTTCTGCATCTCAAAGGAGTTTGTCAAGAAAGTGAAAAGAGAGCCTACACAATGGGAGAAAATATTTGGTAACCATATATCAGATAGGAGACTTATGACCTGCATATATAAAGAACTCCTATATCTTGAAAATAAAAAGACAAACAAACCATTTAAAAAATGGGAAAAAGATTTAAACAGACACTTCTCCAAAGAAGAAATACAAATGGCTAAAAAGCACATGAAAAAATGCTCCAAATCTCTAGCTATCAGGGAAATGCAAATCAAAACCACAATGAGATACCATCTTACACCCGTAAGATTGGCAGCTATGAAAAAAACAGAAGACTACAAATGCTGGAGAGGATGTTCATGAATGGAAACACTCATCCACTGCTGGTGGGAATGCAGAAGGATTCAGCCATTCTGGAGGACAGTTTGGCAGTTTCTCAAAAAACTAACCATAGATTGGCCATATGACCCAGCAATTCCACTGCTGGGTATATACCCAATAGAACTGAAAACAAGAACACAAACTGATATATGCACACCAGTGTTCATAGCAGCATTGTTCACTATTGCCAAAAGTTGGAATCAACCCAAATGCCCATCAACAGATGAATGGATAAATAAATGTGGTATATACATACAATGGAATACTACTCGGCTTTAAGAACGAATACACTACAAACACACGTGATAACATGGATGAATCTTGAGAACCTTATGTTGAATGAAGCAACCCAGGCATTGAAGGACAATATTACATGACCTCAATAATATGAAACAAAATAGGTGGGAGGGAGGGGCAACATACAAACATGGGAGAGTGCCAGAAGTTCATTGAGAACTAAATGTTGAGTAAAACGTATCAAAGTATAAGTAGGAGGGTTACCTGGTTAGGACGCTCAGGGGGTATGGTCTGATGCGGGAGGACTCCGGAGGGAATAGCTGAAGGCTCATTTTGCCAAGGTGGGTTCTACCATTGGGTGGGGTGGACCCATATCCTGGGGAAGACTAATGCCGTCGAATAGAGAGAACTGTATCTCTCGTGAGAAAGGACGGCTCCCAGGGCATTAGATTGGCAGGCTTTGTGGGCCCTAAGGGGAGGGGGAAATGGACGTGCAATGGATGGAACAAAGGTAAATAAGGGGGCAAAAGAGGAGTTATGTGAGAGTACACGAGGATGAATATAAAACAGCTAATATTACACCAAAAACATATAGGGGATGACAGACTAATAATGAAAACCATAAGACAAAACATAGGATAACTAAAAAATTTAGAAAACTGTACAACCTAAAGTATGGACCACATAGTAAGCACAAATGTTACCTTGTTTGAAAACTATAGTTTCGGAATCTGTACATCAGTTTCAGGAAATATGATATGAATAAGTTAAAAGATTATTGCTGTGGAAGGGAAAAGGTTTTATGGTGGATCTGGGGAAATACTGTATATTGTATATATGAATTTTGGTGATCTACGACTCTTCTGAAGCTGACATTATGTTGGGATTCACTTTACGGGAAGTTTTGGATCACAGAGTGGTTCAACAATGGCAGCGGAGGAATACTGATATGGGATGTTATTGACAGGATATATATGGTTGACAGGGAGTTATACAGGGCATATGCCCAGGGTATATGGTAATATATATATATACTCATAGTGGAAACAATTAAAAACAACAGCTGGGGGGGTACTGGGCTCCTGGCCGGGGGGTCACTGTTGTGGGCCCTGGGAGAGCAGCGGCAATCCTCCAGGTGCAACGGCAAGAACCAGGAAGGAAGGAGGGCCCAACAGTGGGCTCTTGATACTAATGGCTACACTTTTGAGCCTATGCACCTGCAATAAGAACAAGGCCTAGAGTAGCATTGTGCCTGGGGGTTTCCTCCTGACAGCCTTCATGTTACTCAAATGTGGCCACTCTCACAGCCAAACTCAGCGTGTAGATGTGATGCATTCCCCCCAGCGTGGGACACGACACCCGGGGATGAGCCTCCCTGGCACCGAGGGATCACTACCACATGCCAGCTGAAGAAGCAACTAGAAAATGACCTTGAATTAAAGATTCAATGCGGAACAGCAGAATATACCTGTCTACATATAATAACATGACTTCGGGAAGCGGTTTGACCTAATGTAAGGGGGAAATGGAAAGGAGAAATGAGATTATAAGGCTGTGAGTCTCTAAAAAAGAGTCTGGAGGTTGTCAGAAGGAATAGCCCTATGTACAACTGAACAGAGTCTAAGAGACAGATAAGGTAGATACAACCCCAGGTATTGGTTCTTTTGAGGGATAAAGAGACCCACGGGTTCTATGGTCATGGCAGAAGGGGTTCACTGCCATGACAGATGGCCCTTCTTTGGAGCTGGTGTTTCTGCGTGATGGAAATGGACTCAGAGGGGATCTCTTTTCACAAGACTTGCATGCTACTTTATTGGAATTGTAGTTGGTGCTGGGTTTAAGATATATGTAGGGGATTTGAATCTCTGGACTGATAATATGACACCCAGGCCCAGAGCCTCAACAGACTTCAGCTCCTACACTTTGACTTATTGGACTTACTCCACTCAGCTAACATGGAGTTGAAGAAGGTCAGCCACCACAACATGGAGCCTAGAGTGTCTACAACTAGAAGCGGGAAGAGTGCATCCAGTACCCATGTGGAATCTAAGCCCTCACTTGACATAGGTGTGCAATGGACACAACCAATCCAATGTCCACAGAGAAAATGTGGAATGGGTGTGGGAACGGTAGCCATGGGGGCTGCTGGGTGTGGGGAACGGGAGGAAGAGATGAGATGTGGAGGCGTTTTCGGGACGTGGAGTTGTCCTGGATAGTGCTTCACGGACAATTACGGGACACTGTAGATCCCCCCAGGGCCCACTGGATGGAACGTGAGAGAGTCTGGGCTATGATGTGGACCATTGACTATGGGGTGCAGTGATGTTCAGAGATGAACTTACCAGGTGCAATGGATGTATCACGATGATGGGAGAGAGTGTTGCTGTGGGGGGAGTGGGGGGCGGGGGCGGTGGGGTTGAATGGGACCTCATATATATTTTTTAATGTAATTAAAAAATAATAATAATAATAAATAAATATTTAAAATAATAATAATAATAATAATATGAAACAAGTAAACCAAGCTGCCTCAGAGAGCTAGAGACTGGATGATAGGCTTACAGGAAATTGGGGGATAGAGGAAGGATGTAAGTTGACACCTACATGGGTGAAATCTATGATAAGCAGGAGGTAAGTATTTGTACAAGGAAGGGATAAAATGGGGGCATAGGGTTATCTTTGGGTGGGGCTTGTGGGCTTGAGGGGGGCTAGGGATGGGAGGATGGGTAATATTGCCCAAGAAATTGGGGGGAGGGTAGGGCAACATACGAACGAACATAGGAGATTGTCAGATATTTGGTTGAGAGTATAATGCTGATAAAACCTTTTCAAAAATATAATAAGGAAAGTTACCTATTTAAGATGCTTGAAGGGGATAATCTGATGCAGGGCAGGCTCCTAGGGAATATGTGAATGCTCATTTTGCCATAGTGGGTTCTATCATTGGATAGAGACCCATATAATGAGAGTGAAGGTATACCCACATCCTGAGGAGGACTGATGCCATCAAATAGAGGGAACTGTATCTCTCAAGAGAAATGGTGGCTCCCAGTGCATTAGGGCAGTTGAGCATGTCAAGCTCTCAACACTGTTGCAAGTATCTCTGAACATGGCCCTTCAAGCAATGAAGATTGACTGTCACTGTGGCCCTTAAGAGGAGGGGGAAAGAGGTATTGAATAGATGGAACAAATGTAACTGTGTGGGCAATAGAAGTGTTTCACAAGAGTATGCAAGAATGGATATAAGACATGTTAAATTACACCCAAAATATATAGGGGCTGATAGACTAAAATGTAAATCATAATGTAAAACATAAGATAACAAAAAATTTAGAAAATCGCATAGTCTAAAATATACACCACAATGTAAGCACAAATGTTACCTTATTTGAAACCTATTGTCTCAATATCTGTACATCAGTTTCAGTAAATATAGTATGAATATGTAAAAAGATTATTGCTGTGGAAGGGAAATGGTTTTGTGTTGGATATATGGGAGTACTGTATATTGTATATATGAATTACTGTGATCTAAAACTCTTGTGAAGATAAGCTTAATAATTAGAAAAAAAGAAAAGAAAAAGATAGGACATACACAATTTTTTTATACCCCAATTTACTCTTACCATAATTTTTCCAAATTAATAAGTATTCTATATCTAACCTTTAAACTCATCACTATATTCCATTTTATTATTAAGGGAACCTGGCAATATATTGGGCTTCACTTTTCAGGAAGTTTTGGATCACAAAGAGGTTCAACAATGGCAATGGAGGAATACTGGTGTGGGATGTTAATGACAGGGGACACATGGTTGGCAGGGAGTTCTACAGGGCATATATCCAGGGTACATAAAAATGCTTGGATATTTTCACAGTGGATACAAGTAAAAACAACAACTGAGGGAGTGCTGAGATCCTAGCCAGGGGAGCTCTATCACAGTCCCTAAAGGAACAGCAAAAAATCCCCCAAGTGCAACGGCAAAGACCAAAAAAAGAATGAATGTCCAACAAATGAGCCCTTGATACTAATGACTATGCTTGTGAGCCTGTGCACCTGAAATAAGAACAAGGCCTAGAGCTGGAGGATGCCTAAGAGTTACCTCCTGAGAGCCTCCGTGTTGCTCAAATGTGACCAGTCTTGAAGCCAAACTCAGCATGTAAATGCATTGCCTTCCCCCCAGCGTGGGACATGACTCCCGGGGATGAGCCTCCTTGGCACTGAGGGATTACTACCAAGTACCAGCTGATGATGTAACTAGAAAATGACCTTGAATACAAGGGTCAACTTGGACCAGCAGAATATCTCAATCTACATATAATACCAGGAGTTAAAAATGCTTTTTCACCTGAATCAAGGGGGAAATGGAAAGGACAAATGAGTTTATATGGCTATGAGTCTCCAAAAAAGAGCCAGGAGGTTATCAGAGGGGTTGCCCTTATGCACACCTCAGCAGAGTCCCAGAGACAGATAAAGTAGATACAACCCCGGGTATTGGTTCTTCTGAGGGCTACAAAGACCCACAGGATCTATGGTCATGGCAGATGGAGTTCAGTGCCATGTCAGTTGGCCCTTCTTTGGAGTTTGTGTTTCTGTGTGATGGAGCTGGATTCAGATGTGATCTTTTTTCACAAGCCTCTCCTATTACTTTTACCAGAACTGTAGTTGGTGCTGGGGTTTAATATATACCCAGGGGATTTGAATCTCTGGACTAACCATATGATAGCCAGGCCCTAAGCCTCAACAGACTTCAGCTCCTACACTCTGGGTTATTTGGACTTACCCCACTCAGCTAACATGGAATTGAAGAAGGTCAACCACCACACCATGGAGCCAAGAGTGCCTACAACTGAAAGCAGGAGGATTGCATCCAGCATCCATGTGGAATCTAAGCCCCCTTTGATATAGATATGAAGTGGACACAACCATTCCAAGGTCCACAGGATGGAGGAATAGCATATGGATTAGAGTGGAGTTATTGATATTCTATTCATGAACTATTGTGATTAGTAATCAAAGAAAATGTGGCATTGGTGTGGAGAAAGTGGCCATGATGGCTGCTGGGTGTGGGGAATGGGAGGAAGAGATGAGATGTGGAGACGTTTTCGGGACTTGGAGTTGCCCTAGGTGATGCTGCAGGGACAGTTACCGGACATTGTATGTCCTCCCATGGCCCACTGGATGGAACATGGGAGAGTGTGGACTATAATGTTGACCATTGACCATGAGGTGCAGCGGTGCTCAGAGATGTATTCACCAAATGCAATAAACGTGTCATGATGATGGAGGAGATTGTTGCTATGGGGGGAGGAGGGGGGTGGGGGGTGGGGGGTATATAGGGACCTCATATTTTTTGAATGGAATATTAAAAAAATAAAGACAAAAAATTGTTAAATTTAAAAAAATAAAATAAACACCTAACAAAATTTTCTGAGCTATTATAAAAAATATTGAAAAATATTATCAACATATTGTTGATATTTTCAATGTATATTCATAGTTACATTACAATTTTAGTAGCTCTACGGCTTTCTAATTGTACAAAAGTAACTTAACTGGTAAAACCAAAAACTCTAATAGGATAAAGCCCAGTTCATTCAACTGATTCCCTTTTTTGCATTTTTTCACTCCCATCTAAAGCGTCAGGCCTTTATTATGTCTACTACTTATGGTCATGTTGAGTGAAATAAGACAGATGTGAAAGGACAAATATTGTATGATCTCACTGATATTAAATAACTAGAGTAAGCAAATTCATAAGAGTAAGACACTACTAGAATACAGGTTACCAGGGGCTGGATGAGGGGAGGAAATGGGGAGGTAATGCTTAATGGGTACAGAATTTCTGTTTGGCATGGTGGAAGTTTTGGTAATGGATGTTCCTGTTGGAGATGCAATACTGTGATTGTAATTAATACCACTGATTATTTGAATGGGGTTAATAAAGATAATTATAGGTTGTTAAAAAAAAAAAAAAAGAATGACTCTTAGACTGAAATTGAAAGGAGGATGTCCTGCAGATTTACTGAACTGTAGAGGACTCATGACTCATGTTTCTCTCCCAATTTCTCCTTATGGTAATGAAAATGTTTATCCTTTGAATGTCCATTTGTGTATTGGAAACAGATAAATTGTTTTGTTAGTTTCAGAGGCCTATAGCAGAAAGGACTTTGCCCCAAGACAAACTGTATTTCTTTAAATTGATTGTGATATGATTTAATACTTGCATTGTTACTGATTTAAAGGTTTTTTAAATATTGTAATGTCTTTTTGGAATCAGAGGGTGGAGTGTAGTAGTTTGATATGGTTATGAATTCCAAAAATAGATATTGGATTACGTTTGTAAACTGGTCTGTACCTGGGCATGATTAAGTTATGATTAGGGCTTTGGTTGGGGCACATCATTAGGGCATTAAGTCCCCACCCATGGGGTGGGGACTCACAGATAAAAGGCATGGCAAAGGACAGAGGTGAGAGTCTTTAATGTTGGAGTTTTGATGTTGGAGTTTGATGCTGAAACCTTAAGCTGGAGCCCTGGAAAGTAAGCACACAGAGGAAAGAGAAGCAAGCCCCAGAAAGAGAGGAACCCTGAGTCCAGACAGAAGCAAGACCCTGGAAGGGAGGAACCCAGGAAGCCTGAACCCTCACAGATGTCAGCAGCCATCTTGCTCCAACACGTGAAATAGAATTTGGTGAGGGAAGTAATGTATGCTTTATGTCCTGGTATCTGTAAGCTCCTACCCCAAATAAATACCTTCTATAAAAACCAACCAATTTCTGGTATTTTGCATCAGCACACCTTTGGTTGACTAATACATATGGCTTTAAGGACCTCTGTAAGATCAGAAGGAAGTTTTTTGCCCCTTTTCTGAGGAAGGAGCAATATTTGAGGAAGGAGCAATGTTCGGCTTGGCAGCTTCAGGTTGAAATCTATTTGCCCTGTCTCCCAAGTCCAGAACAGCCCTGGAAATGCCTGGTGGCAGGGGCTCTGATTCCCTGGGTGATGGGAACCAGAGAAGAACTCTGAATGTCCCCCACGACTTGAAGGCTTTGGCACTTCAATTCAGAGAGCAGCCAAATCTTTCCTGAGATTAGCTAGGAACTTCTGTTTGGATAACTGTGCAGTCAGTCTCAGACCCTGGAATGCAGGGGTGCCGAGAACCAGAGCAGTAAACTCTACATGGCCCCCATTCCTTGGGCCCTTCCAATTGGAGGGCAGCCAAATATCCCCGACAGACGTCTCAGGTGCTTTGATTTGGGACAACTGCTCAAAACGCCTCCCACCAATTCAGCTTGGGCGCTTCGATTTGATCTCCAGAATCAGACATCCCCCAAGGCCTCGGTCACCCACAGGAATGCCTGTGGCAGGCAGGCTCTGAACATTAACATTCTCAGGACACTGGGAACAGAGCATCAGCTCCAAATTATGTGGAGTGTGGACATTTTAGTCAGGTTAGGACTCTCAGACACAACATTGCTCGACCAAAGGGTGCTTCTTCATTCTTCCTAGAATAATGGGTGCTGCCTCTAGCATATCAGCAAACTACCCATAGGGCTCTCTTCTCAGGAACTAGGAGTCCGGAAATTCTTCCTACTGCTGGTCTACATGGCCACAGTATAGCCCAGGACATCTTCTGTATGAAACCCTGAATTCCAGTTAAACCAGTGTAAGAAAAGAGGACAGATAGATCTGAGGCCCAGAAACCTCATGTTGTGTCTCCTTAAAGAAATGAGGAAATAAACCTCAAACTTTGAATAACTCCCTTTTAGAAACTGCCTTCTCAGTTTAAACTTGGTTGGCCCTATAAAAGGTATGAATAGAGTTCAAAATCCAGACCAGTTACTAAACCTCTCCAGGAAAATAAGAAACTTCATTTGCCATCAATTAAGACCAAAGAGTTCCTTGAAATGCTAAAGGTTTTAATCTGTGCTTCACTTTGTGTTTGACTTTGAAATCTGCATTTAACTTTGTCAGTTTGCTTGTGTCTAGGAAATCAGATTTGGTGTCAACCTGTTACAATTGGATAATGATGAAAGTTAACCTAAAAATGAATCTTTAAATGTCAATACTGTCTTGCAAGTAGATTTAATGTATAAATCACAAGTGGAATTAATTCAACTGCTAGAAAAGCAGAAAAACTTTGCCAAAGTTGTTCAATAGATACACTTCAGCTTGTCAAACTGTTGTGCATTCAAACCAGGCCTTCAATACACTGCAGGTTGCCCCTTCATATGAGTTATTGGCTAGGTTGGTCGCTGACCCCTACAACAATAAAGGTATCTACTCCATCTCTGGTTGTGCTCCTGAAGTCAATGGAGACTATGTTGCAGTTTCAAACTCCTGCAGCAGTCAATGATGGCTTGATATATCCAGATATGTAATTGATCTCACCTCCAGACTGGCACGGTTTTATAGTGCTGAAGGGCGATATGCACCAAGCTGGCAGAATACTGGAGCCTACCTTCCTAGCTTCTCTCTAGGGTCAATGGTGCTGCAGCTTGCTGGCTGTGTGAATAACATACCAAGTGGAGCAATGATCACCAGAGTATAGTGAGTAGAACTTAAACAAGTTGGCATTATGGCCTGCTCCCATGGAGAGATAACATGTAAGCTATTGCAAACCTGGAACTTGAATCTATTAATTGAAGCTTAAAGAGAAACTTACGGGGAAACAGACTTTGGCCCAGTGGTTAGGGCATCCGTCTACCATATGGGAGGTCCGCGGTTCAAACCCCGGGCCTCCTTGACCCGTGTGGAGCTGGCCATGCGCAGTGCTGATGCGCGCAAGGAGTGCCGTGCCACGCAAGGGTGTCCCCCGCGTGAGGGAGCCCCACGCGCAAGGAGTGCGCCCGTGAGGAAAGCCGCCCAGCGTGAAAAGAAGTGCAGCCTGCCCAGGAATGGCGCCGCCCACACTTCCCGTGCCGCTGACGACAACAGAAGCGGACAAAGAAACAAGACGCAGCAAATAGACACCAAGAACAGACAACCAGGGGAGGGGGGGAATTAAATAAATAAATAAATCTTTAAAAAAAAAAAGAGAGAAACTTACGCATTGGGTAGTACATTAATTAGTATTAAGTGCTGTACCTATATCCTATTCTAGATATATGCCTCATGATTATGGTGATATCTTTTCTAGACCATATGCGGAAAAATATCGAACATGTTAAAAGTCCTAGTAAACTTCATTTTCTAAGTAGTTAATGAACTTGCTTAACCCAGGTCTCCCTGCTAGCCCTTATTCCATAACCTGTCCCACTCATTCCCTGGGGAGGACTGGCAGACCCACATGCCATCATCCCACCAGGGAAAAGTGTTTTTCCCACCAGAAGGGAAACAGCAAACGATGTGGCTAAGACCCACTTCAGCTCAGCCCCTTTGAGATGGTCCATGGACAACATTTTCTCACCCAGATCAAAGCTTGGCAAGAAAACAAACCTCATTCTCAGTTAGAGCCAAAATGAAAAGAACTTTACTCTGTAGTTCTGATCACTCCCACAGCTATTAATGTTAAAGGAAGTTCCAGCTTGGTGCATTAATTCAGAGCGAAGCCAGCTGCCCAAGAGAGTGCAGTTCACCAGAAGCACCTGACGGGATGCACGAGTGCCAGTCACTGGACGGCCTGAAATACCTCTTCAAGAGAAAAACCTAAGTAGTGTCTGTGTCAAAAACAGCTGTTCTCTCTAACTCTAGCCCACATGCCTATTGCTGGGGGAAGAGCAAACCAAACACCCCTTAAAAAATCTTGCTGTTTTCATCTCCTTTAACTTAACTAAAAAGGGCAATGCTTCTTCCCATTCTACTGAAGGAAGAATCTGCAGCCTTTGCAGCCACCTGGCCTTTTTATTTTTGTGGTCCAGTGTCCTCTTAGTGGGACCATATATTCTCAAAATTCTAATCAAGTTTATTTCTTCCAGAATCAACATTTTGTTAGTCATATGGGAACTTCATCCAGTTTCACCTAGGATGCCAGATCTGTCTTCTTCCAACCGAGATAGAGCAACCAGAGAATTTTACACCTTGTCAGGTAGGGCCTACTGCCCTAACTAGCAGGAAGTAGCTACAGAGGAAAGATCGTCTCCCTCAGCACCCCTTTAAGAATAAAGGTGTAAACTCTCTGAGGGGGGATGAAGCAGGCTGGTAAGATAGGGAATTAATAGATGGCTCTGGAACCTGGCAGGGAGTCCACGTGGACATCAATGCCCCCCAGCTGGCTGCTGGAAGACCCTCCCCAAGATTCTGCCATTCAGAACAAGATTTCCTCCAGAAGCCAGGGGAAGCCCTGGCTATTCCCCAAGGACCTTATCACTGGGCCCTCACGGGGGATTGATGGGGGTAATCAATCAGAACAGCACACAGCTGGAACTCCTCCCCTGCCATCAGCAAAGGGGTGGGATAATTAATGGTTTAAAGAGCAGGCACAGGGACGCAGACATGGCTCAACTAATAGAGCGTCCGTCTACCATATGGAGGGTCCAGAGTTCCATCCCCAGGGTCTCCTGAGCCATGTGGTAAGCTGGCTCACGCATGCACTGCTGCTGCACACAAGGAGCGCAGTGCCATGCAGGGGACCCCCTGTGTAGGGGAGCCCCAAGCACAAGGAGTGTGCCTTGCAAGGAGAACCACCCCACATGAAAAAAAAGCGCAGCCCACCCAGGAGAGGCACCGCACACACAGAGAGCTGAAGCAGCAAGATGACACAATGAAAAAGAGACGCAGTTACCCTGAGAATGCAAGCAGATGCAGAAGATGACACAGTGAATGGACACAGAGAACAGACAACGAGCAGGGGGAAGGGGGCAGAAATAAATAAAATAAGTCTTTTAAAAAATTAAAAGCAGGCACAAGGTCTGAATTCTCTCTCACCTTCGTACCCTGATTCTGGCCACCTTCTCCCCCTACTTGGATTACTACACAAGTAAACCTGGGAGTTTATAATCTATAATGGGAAATTGTAGTTTATAAATCAGCCCCCTTTACCATTTTTCAGCCCCTTTCACTTCACCTAGGACCCATGGTCTGTTTTTTCTCCCATTTCTCATCCCTCCCTGCCTGAATAAATTACTGGCCTGACTCACCCAACATGCTCTTGAAATTCAATTCTGCAGCATAGTCAAGAACCTAAGACAAAATCCAGTAACATATTAATAACATTAAATCTACTCTAGTCCATCATTCATTCCCCAATTCTAAGGATTCTGGGATGGTGATGCCCACTTTGCCTTTAATTGACAGGGGGCTTAGATCCCATGGGACAGATGGATGGGACTATCTTGCTTGCAGTTGCAGACTCTCTCTGTTCCTTGGGATGCCCATTGTCCATCATCTTCTCCTTGTTTGCTGTCCTGGGTAAGTCCAATGAACTGGAGAGTAGGTGTTCCAAAACTGTTGAGATTCAGGGCCCAACTGGCATATGGAAAATGCAAAGATTTAAGTCTCTTGGACACACACCTATCCACTCTAGTACTAACTATAGGTTCAAATAGAAGAGGTAGAAGAGCCACATGTAAGGAAACCACAACTGAGGCCATCTCTATCACACTGGGGAGCATAAATTCCAAATTAGGGCCCACTTGCAGGACTCCAAATACTGAGCTGTCTACCCTTCATGCCTACAGTGTCAGGGTGTCTCCAAAGCCCTCAGGAGCCCTTCTGTTTGAGGCAATATTTACTTTGGCAGTCAATGAGATCCTGCTGAGATGTGCATAAGCATAACCTCTGGAATGACTTCCAAACTCATTTTGAAGTCTCTTAGCCATATGAACTCATTTGTCTTTACCCTTTCCCCCTTTTGGTCAAGGTATTTTTCCAGTTGCATTGCTAGTTGGTGCTTGGTAGTAATCCCTTGGTGCCAGGGAGGCTCATCCCTAGGAGTCATGTTCCATGCTGGGAGGAAAGTAATGCGTTTATATGCTGAGTTTGACTTAAAGAGAAGTCATATTTGAGTAACAAGGAGGCTCTTGGGGGGTAACTCTTAGGCACCCTATAGTACTAGGCTAAGTTTCTATTTCAAAAGTAAAGTTTCAAGGAAGCGGATGTGGTTCAAGCAGTTGGGTTTCATCTACCATGTGGGAGGTCCAGGGTTTGATTTCTGGGGCCTCCTGGTGAAGATGAGCTGGCCTGAGCAGAGAGCTGGCCCACGCAGGGTGCTGGCCTGTGCAGGACTGCTAGCCTATGCAACAGGCTGGCCCAAGCAGTGAGCTGGCACAGTAAGATGATGCAACAAAAAGAAACACAGAGAAGAGACAATAAAAGATGCAGCAGACCAGGGATCTGAGGTGGTGCAAGAGATTGAGTGCCTCTCTCCCACTCCAGAATGTCCCAGGATTGGTTCCTGGTGCTGCCTAAAGAGAAGACAAGCAGACACAGAAGAATGCACAGCGAATGGACACAGAGAACAGACAACAGGGGGTGGGCGGGGGGGAGAGAAATAAATATTTTTTTTAAAAAAAAGGAAAGGTTCATAAGTATACTCATCACTGTTAAGGGCCCACCAATGGCCCATCCTCCTTCAGTAGCCACTACCCCTGTACCCAGGGGATTCTTGCTGTCCCATTAGAGAATTGGGCAGAGCTCCCCAGGGTGGGAATTCGATATTCTTTTGGTTATTGTGTGACTCTCCACCCACTGTGCAATGCCCCGTGAACCCCTGAACACATTCCTATGACTTAGAGGTCTGCCCCAGGAGAACCTCCTCCCATGCAGACCCCATCTCTGACACCCACACCAATGAGCCTCCCCTGCCTCAGTTGTAACCCTTCTGTGATCCAACATTCTTCAAAACTGAAGCCAACAAAATAACCAAGTACAATGAATAGAAAAATGATATAATAAGAGTTTTTAAAATAATGAATAAAATACAAATTAAAAATTTTTTTTTGAAATAATAAAAAATATAAAATTTAAAAATATTTTTTTACCTTATGTCTTTCATCACTGTAAGATCTGTTGTATGATACGTACAGGGACATCTTCTTCCATTTGTGGAGACAGTGGCCACTGGAGGATCCGAGGGGAGCGAGAGGGAAAAATAGGTATACTAGGGGGGCATTTTGGGGATTTGGGAATTGTCCTGAATGACACTGCAATGACAGATACAGGCCATTACATATCTTGCCATAGCTTACAAAATTGTATGGGAGACAGTGTAAACTACAATGTAAGCTGTAATCCATGCTTAGTGGCAATGCTCCAAAATGTGTGTATCAATGGTAACAAATGTACCACACTAATGAAGAATGTTGTTAATGTGGAAAAAAGTGTGAAGGGTAGGAAGCGGGGCAAATGGGAATCCCCCATATTTTTTATGTAACATTTATGTAATCTAAGTATCTTTAAAAACATGGGAAGCAGATTTGGCTCCCTACCACATGGGAGGTCCAGGGTTCAAACCCAGGGCCTCCTGACCCGTGTGGTGAGCTGGCCCATGTGCAGTGCTGATGCACACAAGGAGTGCCGTGCCATACAGTGGTGTCCCCTGCATAGGGGAGCCCCACACGCAAGGAGTGCACCCCATAAGGAGAGCTGCCCCGTGTGAAAAAAGTGCAGCTTGCCCAGGAGTGGCACCGCACACACGGAGAGCTGACACAGCCAAGATGACGCAACAAAGAGAGACACAGATTACCAGTGCCACTGACAAGAATGCAAGCAGACACAGAAGAACACACAGCAAATGGACACAGAGAGCAGACAACTGGGGTGGGGGAGGAGAGGGGAAAAAAGTATCTTTAAAACAAATAA